>NC_084595.1:6709367-6882396 GCF_033807715.1 Cololabis saira | reverse complement strand
TTCCAAACGCGATATGGTACGTGCAGTACTCCAGTTGTAAAAAAAGAATCAGGGGGATGGTGGATTTTATCATATGGGGACAGATAATTTGTGCTGATTACAAATAATATAATATATTACAAATAATAGCAGTGACCAAAACACCTGCAGAAATACTGCAGGAATGACATAGCAGCAGTTAAATGCAGCCTTCTGTAAGCTTTAAATATCCACTGGGCTTACATCAAATACATCAAAACACAACAATAAAAAACACTTTTCTGAACTTATCAATATGACTCTGTCCTTCACAGGATAAGTAACATGGATCACTGCAAAAACTCACAATATTAACAAGAATATTGTCTTATTTCTAGTTAAAATGTCTCATTTTAGTAAAAAGTCTCATTACACTTAAAACAAGACTCATCACTGGAAAAAACTACAATTTTCACCTGTTTCAAGTAAATTTTCACTTGAAATAAGTAGAAAAATCTGCCAGTGGAACAAGATTTTTTTGCTTGTAATGACAAGATAAATCTTGTCCCACTGGCAGATTTTTCTACTTATTTCAAGTGAAAATTTACTTGAAACAGGTGAAAATTGTCAAATAAGTTATTTTTCTGGTGTTTTTTTTTCTGGTGATGACTAAATGTTGAAATAGCAGTAAAACCACATTCATTGATGAAATGACATAAGGGATGGAAAGGAGGGATGGCAGTTTTACAGGGGGGGATGATTTGGACCGTTTTTTTTTCAGGGGGGGATGCCGTCCCCCCTCATCCTCCCTCATCCCCCTCATCTCCAGTACTGGGTACGAGACAATATCGTTTATATTGATAAAGCTTATTTTGCTGCAAATTGACTGAACATCAACACTGACCCCTCTCGCTGGCAGAAAATACCTTTGTGTGCTGAAACCTGACAGTGTTGACAGGTTAGTTTTCCTGGGACAAAACCTGTAAAATGTACAGTAGTTGGCTTGTTGTAGTTATTTGAGATTTGCACAAAGAGATGCAATATCTGTTTACGTGTTTTATTTGAGATTTGCACAAATGTTTTGTTATTTGCACAACTGTCAACCTCAGTGGAAAAGTCTGCCTGTTACTGTCTACTAAGGCTGTGCGATTAATCGATTTTAAATCTAAATCGGATTTATTAATCAAGACGATGTTAAAAAAAGGAAAATCGGAAAATGGATTTTCCTTTTTTGCAGCTGGCTGCATTACAGACAGAGCTCGTCTAGTCATCTTTGTTTGGTCAAGAAAATTGTAAATATTGTCACTTTACTAAACTCAAGGAGGATTTACATTATCTTTCAATTGCACTTCATTCCCAATAGGGAAATTTGTTTGCTATTTTTCTTTAAAAATAAAGATAAAATATTTGAAACAATTTATTCCATTGTCTTTTGTAGTTTTACCAAAAAAATCTAAATCGAAAATCGGGTTTTCAGAGAAAAAAATCGTGATTTTATTTTTGTCCAAAATCGCCCAGCCCTAGTGTCTACATTGTATTAATTGCACAGTGTATTTTAATTTAATTGTTATGCAGGAAAGGGATATTAGTTTTATTTTATTCAAGAAGCATTTTTATTCTATATATGCAGGCAGTTTATTTTTATTTCATTTGTTTTATACATTTTGATATTGTGCAGACCTCTGTTAATAAAGGTACCTGTGTGACATTTGGCACGAGGCTTTGTATTAAAACTGAAAAAAGGAAAAAAATGAAGCTAACAGAGATGCTAACAGAGATGCTATGCTATAATGCTTTGAGGGAAACTCCAATTATGGCACCGAAAAAATATCGATATATATCGAGTATCGCCATTCAGCTAGAAAATATCGAGATATGACTTTTGGTCCATATCACCCAGCCCTAGTATCTCTAGTATCTCCAGCTATCTTCGCTTTGTGAGCCGGCCTTGGTTAACCCAGATGAATGTCCGATTTAATGGCAGGTGGCAGTCCAAAAAGTCAAAATCTCGCGAAAGAAGTCGAAATGTCGAGAAAAAAGTCAAAATGTCGAGATTAAAAAGGAAAGGAAAAAGGAAGAAAAAAGGAAAAAGGAAAAAAAGAAGAAAAAAAGGAAAAAAAGAAGAAAAAAAATAAAAAATGAAGAAAAAAAGAGGAAAAAAGGAAAAAAAGAAAGAAAAGAAGAAGGAAAAAAAAGGTCAAACATTTTTTAAAAAGCTCCAGGGAGCCACTAGGGCGGCGCTAAAGAGCATGTTTTATTTGAGATTTGCACAAATGTTTTGTTATTTGCACATCTGTCAACCTCAGTGGAAAAGTCTGCCTGTTACTGTCTACATTGTATTAATTGCACAGTGTATTTTAATTTAATTGTTATGCAGTAAAGGGATATTTGTTTTATTCAAGAAGCATTTTTATTCTATATATGCAGGCAGTTTATTTTTATTTCATTTGTTTTATACATTTTGATATTGTGCAGACCTCTGTTAAAAAAGGAACCTGTGTGACATTTGGCACGAGGCTTTGTATTAAAACTGAAAAAAGGAATAAAATGAAGCTAACAGAGATGCTAACAGAGATGCTATGCTATAATGCTTTGAGGGAAACCCCTATTATGCCACAGAAAAAATATCGATATATATCGAGTATCACCATTCAGCTAGAAAATATGGAGATATGACTTTTGGTCCATATCGCCCAGCCCTAGTATCTCTAGTATCTCCAGCTATCTTGGCTTTGTGAGTCGGCCTTGGTTAACCCAGATGAATGTCCGATTTAATGGCATGTGGCAGTCCAAAAAGTCAAAATTTCGTGAAAAAAGTCGAAATGTTGAGAAAAAAGTCAAAATGTCAAGATTAAAAAGGAAAGGAAAAAGGAAGAAAAAAGGGAAAGAAGAAAAAAGGAAAAAAAGAAGAAAAAAAGGAAAAGAAGGAAAAAAATAAGAAAAAAAGGGGAAAAAATGAAGAAAAAAAGAGGAAAAAAGAAAAAAAGGAAAAAAAGAAAGAAAAGAAGAAGGAAAAAAAAGGTCAAACATTTTTTTAAAAAGCTCCAGGGAGCCACTAGGGCGGCGCTAAAGAGCATGTTTTATTTGAGATTTGCACAAATGTTTTGTCAACCTCAGTGGAAAAGTCTGCCTGTTACTGTCTACATTGTATTAATTGCACAGTGTATTTTAATTTAATTGTTATGCAGGAAAGGGATATTTGTTTTTCAAGAAGCATTTTTATTCTATATATGGAGGCAGTTTATTTTTGTTTCTTTTGTTTTATACATTTTGATATTGTGCAGACCTCTGTTAATAAAGGAACCTGTGTGACATTTGGCACGAGGCTTTGTATTAAAACTGAAAAAAGGAAAAAAATGAAGCTAACAGAGATGCTATGCTATAATGCTTTGAGGGAAATCCCGATTATGTCACAGAAAAAATATTGATATAAATCGAGTATCGCCATTCAGCTAGAAAATATGGAGATATGACTTTTGGTCCATATCGTCCAGCCCTAGTATCTCTAGTATCCCCCGCTATCTTGGCTTTGTGAGCCGGCCTTGGTTAACCCAGATGAATGTCCGGTTTAACGGCAGGTGGCAGTCCATGGCCTTTTTAACGCCGGGCCAGAGATCCAGCCTGCCCTATAATGATGAAGCAAAAGCTGCACATTCAATCAACACCAGATTATTGCTACGTTTCCAGGGCGAATCACTGCGGAGAATCACCGCGCCTTGTTCTTTTAAAGCCGTGTAAATTATGAAGGAATATTTTCAGGATTTGTCAGTTAAATGAACAGTTCTGCTCGTGTGTAAAGTAGTTTGAACAGCATGTTCCATCCAGGGGATTGACAGGATCATGCTGCATTATGTCAGGGAGTGTTCTCTCTCTGACGCGCCGCAGCGCAACACTGCCCCCTGGTGGCGGGGGGAAGGAGCACAGCCGCTCTCAAAACATATTTTTTGAGAGCTCATAAATTTAGAAAGCATTCTTCTCAAAAAACATTGGCAATTTAAAGTACAAAGGTATCTACAGGACTGTCTCAGAACATTAGAATATTGTGATTTTCTGTAATGCAATTAAAAAAACAAAAATGTCATACATTCTGGATTCATTACAAATCAACTGAAATATTGCAAGCCTTTTATTATTTTAATATTGCTGATTATGGTTTACAGTTTAAGATTAAGATTCCCAGAATATTCAAATTTTACGAGATAGGATATTTGAGTTTTCTTAAGCTGTAAGCCATGATCAGCAATATTAAAATGGATTGATTGATTGATTTAATTGTTTATTTCAAACACATAAGGAAAAAAAATATCAAATTTTAAAACAAATTTAAAACATACAGAAAAAAAGCAACAACAACAAAAACGTAATACAAACAGGGGGAAAAAAAACAGTGTCCAAAAAGGAGAGAAAAAAAAGAAGTAAAACTTATTTAACCCTGCCCCTTTGTTACCTCTATTATAAATTAAACAAATATTAATAATAAATAGCTGCTACTTTACCTATTAGCCTACCGATTTTCCCATTCAAATAATAAAAGGCTTACAATATTTCAGTTGATTTGTAATGAATCCAGAATGTATGACATTTTAGTTTTTTTAATTGCATTGCAGAAAATAAAGGACTTTATCACAATATTCTAATTTTCTGAGACAGTCCTGTAAACTTGCTGGATTCATTACAAATCAACTGAAATATTGCAAGCCTTTTATTATTTTAATATTGCTGATCATGACTTACAGCTTAAGAAAACTCAAATATCCTATTTCAAAAAATTAGAATATTCTGGGAATCTTAATGTTAAACTGTAAGCCATAATCAGCAATATTAAAATAATAAAAGGCTTGCAATATTTCAGTTGATTTGTAATGAATCCAGAATGTATGACGTTTTTGTAATTGCATTACAGAAAATCACAATATTCTAATTTTCTGAGACAGTCCTGTAGATTTAGAAAGCATTCTTCTCCAAAAACATTGGCAATTTGAAGTACAAAGGTATCTACATGTTAAAAAGCACTTGTGGTTTTACGTTGACTTATTTTGCTCCTTGTTGGACATCATGATTGTGTGGATTTGAGGAATGCTACACAACTTCCTCATTTTTTATTTTTTAACTCTCATAACAAACCTTTCTGGAGTTAAGGAATATGTGTCTGCTGTCAAGTGCAATTTCATGCTTCATTTTTATTTAATTATGCTTTTTTATGTGTACAATTATATCGGCAGTGTTCAGTTTTCTTTTCCTTTGTGTGTTGCAGAAAGCTCTCTGTCTGGGAAGACTCATCCTTCCACTCCAGCTATGTACAAGTTCAGGCCGTCCTTCGGCACCATGCCTAAAGTTCACTACCACACCGCTGGAGAGAAGGTAAGAAGACGTTCATTTCCGCATTCAAATACAGGACTGTCTCAGAAAATTAGAATATTGTGATAAAGTTCTTTATTTTCTGTAATGCAATTAAAAATTTGCAATTTAAATTTTAATATTGCTGATCATGGCTTATTTTATTGTTTTTTTTTTTATTGTTGGCTTTGTCTCGAACATACGACAGAGTATTAGGGCCAAACAAAAAAAGGAAATTACGAGAATAAAGTCATAATGTAATGAGAATAAAGTCGTAAAATTACGAGAATAAAGTCATAATATTACGAGAATAAAGTCGTAAAATTACGAGAATAAAGTCATAATATTACGAGAATAAAGTCGTAAAATTACGAGAATAAAGTCATAATATTACGAGAATAAAGTCGTAATATTACGAGAATAAAGTCGTAAAATTACGAGAATAAAGTCATAATATTACGAGAATAAAGTCGTAATATATTATAAATATATAAATATAACTTCACAAGATGCTCAATATTCCTCATTTTAACACAGGGAGAAGAAGCTCTTCCTGTTAGAGTTCTCATAAATTATATTCTCATAATATTACGACTTTATTCTCGCAACATTACGAATTTATTCTCGTAATATTACGACTTTATTCTCGTAATATTACGACTTTATTCTCGTAATGTTACGACTTTATTCTCGTAATATTACGACTTTATTCTCGTAATATTACGACTTTATTCTCGTAATATTACGACTTTATTCTCGTAATATTACGACTTTATTCTCGTAATATTACGACTTTATTCTCGTAATATTACGACTTTATTCTCGTAATATTACGACTTTATTCTCGTAATATTACGACTTTATTCTCGTAATATTACGACTTTATTCTCGCAACATTACGACTTTATTCTCGTAATTTTACGACTTTATTCTCGTAATATTATGACTTTATTCTCGTAATATTACGACTTTATTCTCGTAATATTACGACTTTATTCTCATATTATTACGACTTTATTCTCGTAATATTACGACTTTATTCTCGTAATATTACGACTTTATTCTCATATTATTACGACTTTATTCTCGTAATATTACGACTTTATTCTCGTAATATTACGACTTTATTCTCATATTATTACGACTTTATTCTCGTAATATTACGACTTTATTCTCGTAATATTACGACTTTATTCTCGTAATATTACGACTTTATTCTCGTAATATTACGACTTTATTCTTGTAATATTACGACTTTATTCTCGCAACATTACGACTTTATTCTCGTAATTTTACGACTTTATTCTCATTATATTATGACTTTATTCTCGTAATTTCCCATTTTTTTTGAACAATTTAACATTCTCATTCAAAAATAAAACACACAGCAAAACAAAGTGTTGGAGAGGGAACAGGAGGAAGCAGAACGCTTATTTAGTCCTGTCCCTTCCTCACAATATCATATCATATATAACCTATAGAAATTAAATAAAATGAAAAGAAAGAAAAGAAAAGAAAAGAAAAAGAAGGAAAAGACAAAATAACAAAAAATAAATACAACACAAACAACCAATAAGCAATATCAGTAATTATAATCATAATTGAAACGGTCTCTTACAATATTCTAAATTCCAGAGTCCAATCTCCCCGTCACCTCTACAATGATCCACGAACAGCCTTGAATGCAGGCAGTTATATTTGTATCATATATAATCCATCAACAATGAATAAAATAATAATCAAAGAAATACATATGTAAGGTAAATTACTTTCTTTAGAGGTCCCCATTTTTATTCTTGTCAAGAATTGCTTTCTTTACAGTTTAAGATTAAGATTCCCAGAATATTCTAATTTTTTGAGATAGGATATTTGAGTTTTCTTAAACTGTAAGCCATGATCAGCAATATTAAAATAATAAAAGGCTTGCAATATTTCAGTTGATTTGTAATGAATCCAGAATGTATGACATTTTTGTTTTTGTGATTGCATTACAGAAAATCACCATATTCTAATTTTCTGAGACAGTCCTGTACAAGGTACATTTTACTACAAACCCAAGCAAAAAAAAAGCTGAGACAGTCGGTAATAAAACTAAAGAACGAGGCAACTGTAAAAGCTTTACTGTCAAAACCTGTGTTGAATGTGTTGCCTGAAGTGCAGTGATATTTATTTATTAACAAATCAATTGAGGTTAATGGGACAAAACATGAACTGTCTTGGGCTCATAATCTGTGCAATGAAATAAAGTTAATCACTGTTTTTATTAGCATTTTCAGAACTAACAGAGCTGGTAGAGTAGCCAAAAATTGTACTCAAGTAAAAGTACTGTTACTTCAGAATAATATGACTCAAGTAGACGTAAAAAGTAATCATCCAAATAATTACTTGAGTAAAAGTAAAAAAGTACTTGGTGAAAAAACTACTCAAGTACTGAGTAACTGTTGAGTAACGTCTGATTTATTTATTTAACACAACCATTCAAACAGACAAAAGTACAAAATAGGCAAGAAGGAAGGAAGGAAGGAAGGAAGGAAGGAAGGAAGGAAGGAAGGAAGGAAGGAAGGAAGGAAGGAAGGAAGGAAGGAAGGAAGGAAGGAAGGAAGGAAGGAAGGAAGGAAGGAAGGAAGGAAGGAAACAGGGAAAGAAGGAAGGAAGGAAGGAAGGAAGGAAGGGAAGAAGGAAGGAGGGAAGGAAGGAGGGAAGGAAGGAGGGAAGGAAGGAAGGAAGGGAAGGAGAAAAGAGGAAGGGAAGAAGGAAGGGAAGAAGGAAGGAGGAGGGAG
Source organism: Cololabis saira (assembly GCF_033807715.1). Taxonomy (NCBI): domain Eukaryota; kingdom Metazoa; phylum Chordata; class Actinopteri; order Beloniformes; family Belonidae; genus Cololabis; species Cololabis saira. The sequence goes on along the minus strand of NC_084595.1, from coordinate 6,874,321 downwards.
GGAAGGAAGGGAGAAAACAAGGAAGCAAGGAAGGAAGGAAGGAAGGAAGGAAGGAAGGAAGGAAGGAAGGAAGGGAGAAAACAAGGAAGGAAGGAAGGAAGGAAGGGAGAAAACAAGGAAGGAAGGAAGGAAGGAAGGAAGGAAGGAAGGAAGGAAGGAAGGAAGGAAGGGAGAAAACAAGGAAGGAAGGAAGGAAGGAAGGAAGGAAGGGAGAAAACAAGGAAGGAAGGAAGGAAGGAAGGAAGGAAGGAAGGAAGGAAGGAAGGGAGAAAAGAGGAAGGAAGGAGGGAAGGAAGGAAGGAAGGAAGGAAGGAAGGAGGGAAGGAGGGAAGGAAGGAAGGAAGGAAGGGAGGGAGGGAGAAAACAAGAAAGGAAGGGAGGAAGGAAGGAGGGAGGGAAGGAGGGAGGAAGGAAGGAAGGAAGGAAGGAAGGGAGAAAAGAGGAAGGAAGGGAGAAAAGAGGAAGGAAGGAAGGAAGGAAGGAAAGGAGGAAGGAAGGAAGGAAGGAAGGAAGGAAGGAAGGAAGGAAGGAAAGGAGGAAGGAATGAAGGAATGAAGGAAGGAAGGAAAGGAGGAAGGAATGAAGGAATGAAGGAAGGAAGGAAGGAAGGAAGGAAGGAAGGAAGGAGAAAAGAGGAAGGAAGGGAGAAAAGAGGAAGGAAGGAAGGAAGGAAAGGAGGAAGGAATGAAGGAAGGAAGGAAAGGAGGAAGGAAGGAAAGGAGGAAGGAATGAAGGAAGGAAGGAAGGAAGGAAGGAAGGAAGGAAGGAAGGAAGGAAGGAGAAAAGAGGAAGGAAGGGAGAAAAGAGGAAGGAAGGAAGGAAGGAAAGGAGGAAGGAATGAAGGAAGGAAGGAAAGGAGGAAGGAAGGAAGGAAGGAAGGAAGGAAGGAAGGAAGGAAGGAAGGAAGGAAGGAAGGAAGGAAGGAAGGAAGGAAGGAAGGAAGGAAGGAAAAGTACAGATTATTGCGTGAAAATGTACTATATACTATATTATACCAATGTATTAGTAATTAGGCTGTTACTATTTCTAGGGATAGAAAAACAACAAACAACAAAGACATCATCTCAGTCCCGGATCTAAATCCTTCTCTTCTCCTCAGATCGTCCTGCCGGATGAGAGAAAGACGTCAGCGATCCTGGAGGAAAGCGTCCGCGGTCACGACTACCGGTCGGAGCCGAACCTGGACCTGCCCGAGTACGCCAACGCTCCGCTGCACCGCACCTTCCAGTCCTCGCCCCTGCAGCTGGACCAGGACCCCGGGGGCCCGCGCTCCCTCAGCCTGAAGACGGGCCCCCCCCCGCGGCTGGAGAAGGGCCATCTGCGGGCCCTGCCGGCCCAGACCGTCACCTCCTCCGGCCCCTACAGGGGGGCCTTCTCCCCCAACACGCTCTCCAACCGCAACGGCAGCCTGTCCTACGACAGCCTGCTCAACCCCAGCGTCTCCCCGGCCGGCGAGTGCGTCGCCCACCGCGGCGTCGGGTTCCACTCGCCCTACCTGCCCAACAAGATGTGCCACATCCGGGAACCTGAGATGCACAGACAACAGGTTCGTTCGTTCGTTCGTTTTTATTTATTTCGAACATGTATATATAAAAAAAAAGGTGAGAGAAACAAATACAGGTGGGCATTCCGCCACATAAAGAAAAAGAAAAAAACACATCAAAAAACATATTTCAGTTACATGTTCGAAAAGGAGTGGGAGGAAGTATAAACTTATTTAATCCCACCCCCTTTCCACAACTAAACATAAATTATATGTCTGTATTTACGCTTTATACTATACACTAATAGGGCTTGGTCACCAAGGTGCATTCTGGGACGCGGCGGCCATGTTGGCAGCCTCGTGAGTGTAAACAAACTGCAGTGTAGTAGCAGCGTAGTAGCACCAAGAGAACAGACGGAACACAAAAAAAAGATGTTAAAATGTTAAAATTTAAAAAAAAAAAGATGTCCCGGAAAGGAACTGGAATTTACGGGGATACCTTAAACAAGGAAGCCAGGGACCGGAATATGGAGAAAATAATGATTATTAACGGTTTGGATCCATATGAAATCCCTACTAAAGTGTGGAGCTCCTGCTCGGAGCTCCACTCTTTAGTAGGGATTTACTGCCACAGTTCTGCAGAACCTACATCTTCGGCTACCTTGTTTAGGAGTGTTTGGCAGCTGCTTTGGTAAATGTTTGACTCCCCATGTGTTTCAATAAATTTGTATAATAGTACAACATACAGTACAGGCGCGCAGGAAGACGTTTTTGCCAGGGGGTGCGGGGGTTCTCCCTTAAGAAATCACTTGCCCCTCCCCTGGATGAAGAACAGCTGACAGTGCGCACAAGGTTTACCAAAACATAGCGAACCAACCATCTACAGTAAAAAAGGAACATGACTATAATTATTTTCATAGTCACATAGGCGGCGGGTGACTGAAAATATTTGGTGAAGCTATATACAGGGAGGAATCGCGAAAACTTCGAAATTTTGAAGTTTTTTTCACCCAAAACAGTTGCGTAACAATGATTTGAGCATAATTTGACCAATATTACCGGCATCGCTGCTCATATGGCCGGCTGCACCATCAGGTGAGCCGGTGTTAGACACTGGGGGGGTCGCTGACGCGGTGGCTGCAGATGCAGTCGCTCTCCTCCGACTCACTGTCACATTGGCAGCAGCTTCGGCAATGTTTTGTGTCTGTTTTTCTTTTGGTTTAAAAAATGAACGTATATCCATCTTGGTCTTGACTTGGAGCTTTGTGTTGTGTTTTGAAAGGAGCGCTGCTGGCTGTGCATTTGTAATTGGTGGGTAAAAATGCAGATGTTTACAAACAACATTTGCGGTTCTGATCACCTGAGCGGTCCGCAGACCAGGGTGGTGTGACTGGCTACTTTTCTTTTTTTTTAATTAAAATTACCCCTATATTCAGCCTTCATCTCAAATGTGGCTTACAATGTTGTGGAACAGAAACAGCAACCACAAATATTTATATATTTATAATCTTTTATTGTCATTTCAATTTTTTCAGGGGGTGCCGCGCCCCCACTTCCGGCGCCTATGATACAGTACATGTTTTGTATTACTTTTTTTCTTTTTTTGACCCCTGTATTATGCAGAAGAGGCTCCGAGGCGTGAGCAATATTTTTGTTTTCCTCGTGAAATAATTTTTTTCCTCTGCAGCTACAAATAGTTAATATTTTTTCCTCAATAATCTAGTTTTATCTGAAGATTGGGGTTAATTGCACCGCAGAGAGCTGGCCAGCAACTGCGTTTAGCTGGAGAAGTGGGGAATAAAACCCGTGTTTTGATCCGACCCCGGTCTTTGAGAGTGTTTCGGCACACTGGCATAAATATCCGCGCCATTTTTAAAAAAATAAATACACTTAATTGTACTGGAAAAATCTCTAAATCACAAAGAAACACTCTCGGATGTAATAAGAAGAGATTTTGCTTTTAATTAAATTTCCTATAAAAAAGCTAAATATATAAAAAACGTACTTGTTTCTGTTTATCTTTGTAAAATAATATTAAAAGTATCTTACATAATTTGAAAAAAAAATGAGAAATTTCAAGAAAAGATCCTGAAGAAATATATTTTACATAATTAGAGTGTAAACAAAGTGCATATTTCCTTTAAAATTAACTAAACTGATATTGGATTAGATAAGAATAGTAAAAAAAAAAATGTTTCGCACCAATTTTGTTGTTTTGAGCGTGCGGCCCGCGAGAAAAAAATTGGTCAAATATGCAAAATGAGTTTGACACCCCTGCTTTAGACTGTAAGAATAGTGAGTTAGTGTGATCTCCAAATCCAGCCTTATGAATGTATCGTACTGCTCTTTTGAAGTGAGTAATGAGTGTAACCTGGTTTTATTGGTTTTAAAACCTGCTTTTATTTCCAGGTGGCTCCCCCCTACAGTCCGGTGATGCCCGTGAAGGCGGCGGTGGGCCGGCAGTCTCCTCACCTCCGGGACCGGGACCGGGACTCGTCCCCGGTCCGCTACGACAACCTCTCCCAGACCATCATGGCCTCCATCCAGGAGCGGAAAGAGATGGAGGAGAGGGAGAAGAGGAAGCTGCTGCACGGGCGCTCGCAGACGCACATCTGCGTGCAGGACTCTGCCGTGTTTGACGGGGGTTACGGCCTGAACACCAAGGTCTGCTACCCCGACGGGGGCCACGGCCCGGCCTCCAGGGGCCCGACCCCGCCGGCCTACGGCGGCTCCAGGGACAACCTGATGGGGGTCGGGCTGCTGAGCTACGGCCAGAGAACGCCCGCCATGCGCTTCGCCGGCTCCACCATGGGCCGGGCCCCCCGGAGCTCGTCCACCTCCCTGCACACGGACCCCAGCAGCAGCGGCAGCAGCCAGGGCCGAGCCCCGGGCCCCCCGGGCCCCCCGGGCCCCCCCGAGGGGCCCTACTGCTCCCCCGTCCACCAGCCCCGCTCCCCGGCCATGCCCCGCTCCCCCTCGTACTCCCACCACAAACTGTCCTACATCAGTGCTCAGGAGAGGACGGACTCGCCGCGGCTCGGGGGCCCCAGGTATGAACCCTGACCCCCCCCGTCAGACTGCATGCACTCTCGTGCTGGTTGGGGGGCCGCTGCACGAATTTGAATATGTTCCCACTGGAAAAACGTTGCTCTTTTTTGCTGGCGGTTCGTGTGCTTTAGTGCACCGATGAAACCATAGACATTTATACGTATCAGCCCCACGGAGCTGCTGCGATACGTCAACGTCGCCATATTGGATGTTCAAGACTGCGCTGGAAACTAATATAAGTAAATTGACTTATTTTCAAAAAGCGCCTTTCTACAAAGAAATATACGTTTTACATCTCATTTATTCATTTACACACGCACCTTTTTCCTCTTTTTTCTGCTTTTTTTTCTTTTTTTTAATCTTTTTTTCATTTTTTTTTTCCTCTTTTTTTCCTCTTTGTTCCTCTTTTTTTATCTTTTGTTTCCTCTTTTCTTTCTTTTCTCTTTTTTATCTTTTTTTCTTATTTTTTCCTCTTTGTTCCTCTGTTTTTCATTTTTTTCCTCTTTTCTTTCTTTTCTCTTTTCATCTTTTTCCCTCTTTTTTCTATTTTTTTCCTTTTTTTTCTCCTCTTTTTTTCATCTTTTTTTCTCTTTTTTTCATCTTTTCTTCCTCTTTTTTCCTTATTTTCATAAAGCTCCTTTCTATAAAGAAATTTACATTTTACGTCTCATTTATTCATTCACACACGCACTAATATACTTGGGAAACAGTTAGGCACCAAATATAATATATTTAATTTTCTCAGATGGCAAAAATAAGAACTTTATTGATCCCACATAGGAGTAATTCATGTTATATCAGCTATAGAGAACAAGGTAGTGCCGAAAAACAATATATATCCCCCCTCACAAATATAAGAAAAATAGAGAAACATATTTTCTCATCAACAAAACAAATTTAAAAATTTTCAAATAACAAAATAACATATTTGAACCATTTTTCAGACAATAAAATAACATTTGAACAATTTTTCAGACAATAAAAGAATTGAACAAATCTGAAAAATGGTTCAAATATGTTATTTTGTTATTTTAAATGTTTATGTAAAATATGCTACCATTTTTCAGATTTTTTCAGTTCTTTTATTGTCTGAAAAATGGTTCAAATGTTATTTTATTGTCTGAAAAATGGTTCAAATATGTTATTTTGTTATTTGAAAAATTTTAAAAAACATGTTTTGTTGATGAGAAAATATGTTTCTCTATTTTTTTTCTTATTTTTGTGAGGGGGGATATATATTGTTTTTCGGCACTACCTTGTTCTCTATAGCTGATATAACATGAATTACTCCTATGTGGGATCAATAAAGTTCTTATTTTTGCCATCTGAGAAAATTAAATATATTATATTTGGTGCCTAACTGTTTCCCAAGTATATTAGTGCGTGTGTGGATGAATAAATGAGACGTAAAACGTACATTTCTTTGTAGAAAGGCGCTTTATGAAAATAAGTCTATTGCTAATACTTGTATTAGTTTCCAGCGCAGTCTTGCCACATCCAATATGGCGGCGTTGTTGACGTATCGCAGCAGCTCCATGGGGCCGATACGGATACATGTCTATGTTTTTTACTGGATCCATCCGGCAGTTCGTGTGCTTTAATGCACCGATGAAACACCGTATTTGTTCAGCTGTTCCGTCCATTTATGTTCAGTCTGGTGTGACTTTGCACGTTTTTGTTTTTTCCGATCTGTACGCCTGCCTTTGTAGAAAAAAAAAAGAAAAGCAAAAACTTTTTTGTATTATTTCACGAATGTCAGATTAATAAAAACTGTGTGGGTTCATCATTTCTTTTTCCCGTCTGCATGCTTTCCACCTATCCGTCTAACATTCCCAGGCTTGTTTTCCTCAACTAACGAGTTCATGTCGACGCAGTCACTCGTCCATACCGTTCTCTTTCTTTTGTTCCAGAGCGAGTTTTTCCAGGCAAGTAATCTGCACGTGTCCACGGCCATTAATTTATCCAGCCTGCTACAACCAGTACTGGAGTTGAGGGGGATGAGGGGTGATGGCATCCCCCCTGAAATAAAAACGGTCCAAATCATCCCCCCTGTAAAACTGCCATCCCCCCTTTCCATCCCTTATGTCATTTCATCAATGAATGTGGTTTTACTGCTATTTCAACATTTAGAGTCATCACCAGAAAAATAACACCAGAAAAATAACTTATTTGACAATTTTCACCTGTTTCAAGTAAATTTTCACTTGAAATAAGTAGAAAAATCTGCCAGTGGGACAAGATTTATCTTGTGTAATGAGATTTTTTTTACTAAAATGAGACATTTTAACTAGAAATAAAACAAATATTCTTGTTAAGATTTTGATCTCATTACACTTAAAACAAGACTCATCACTGGAAAAAACAACAATTTTCACTTGTTTCAAGTAAATTTTCACTTGAAATAAGTAGAAAAATCTGCCAGTGGGACAAGATTTATCTTCTTATTACAAGCAAAAAAATCTTGTTCCACTGGAAGATTTTTCTACTTATTTTAAGTGAAAATCTACTTGAAACAGGTGAAAATTGTTGTTTTTGAGTCTTGTCTTAAATATAATGAGATTTCTTTGAATAAATATTTGACATTTTAACTAAAAATAAGACAAAAATAGTGTTTTGATGTATTTGATGTAAGCCCAGTGGATATTTAAAGCTTACAGAAGGCTGCATTTAACTGCTGCTATGTCATTCCTGCAGTATTTCTGCAGGTGTTTTGGTCACTGCTATTATTTGTAATATATTATATTATTTGTAATCAGCACAAATTATCTGTCCCCATATGATAAAATCCACCATCCCCCCTGATTATTTTTACAACTCGAGTACTGGCTGCTACTGAATCTCTCTGGCTTTTTCTGTGTTGAATTATTCCCTCTGTTCTTCTTCTTTTCCCACTCAGAGAGAACATGAAGGTTAACGGGCAGATGGACTGCCACGTCAGCCCCAGTCGCCACGGCAACGTCAAAAAGGTGACGGGAGTCGGAGGCACCACTTATGAAATATCCGTGTGAGCGAGAACTTCACCTTTTACAACGACGACGCCACTTAACTCTGCTGCAAAGGAACTGTCCACCCCGTCAGTCAGCGGGACAAACGGCCGCTCGCTCGGGGTCGCCCGGGCCGGCGGCCTCCGTTGGGGATTCTCTTCTTTTCTTTTTTCTTAGTCCAAATCAGTCTGAGAAGTGAATGCTCTTATGAATTCATCCTGGAACGGAAGTTTGTACGGTATATGTGCAAAACTGACGCGTCTTTAACATTTCAGTGACTTGGTCGTAAGAAGGAACGGCCCGATAAGACTGTCAACGCCTCTCAGCTGTGGTCATGAGTTCATTTTCTCTTTTTTTTTAATTAAATGTCACAAACAAACTTCACTCGTGTAAAAGGTTGTGAGCTAAACTAAAACTCTACCGGTTCCGGACGGATTGATGCCAAGATCCTGCCGTGAGAGGGGCCTTTTACCGAGTCACGCGACTTCTTCAAGGTGCTTCACGTCCACTTTTACCCGCTCGTGTCGTCTCTGGCGTTTCACGGCGAAGGTTTACGGCTCTGAGAAGTGACGTGACGTGCACGTGGAGGAAATACAAGGAAGAGACGAGGAAGAGGAATACTTTTCTCAGGATTAAATCAGCCAGAAAAGATACTCGTTGACGTGAATGTTGTTCCGTTGGGATGGAGGGAGGAAGGTTTTAGGGGTTGGCAGGGGCGTCAATTTGGTATGAAGGTACGGCAGCCTCGGCTTCAAGGGAAAATGTAAATGTTTGTTTTTTTAAATACGTTTATGGAATTACTCTGTGTCTATTTGTATTGATTATTCTATTACTTAATACATATAGAACAGGGATCGGCAACCCAAAATGTTGAAAGAGCCATATTGGACCAAAAACACAAAAAACAAATGTCTGGAGCCGCAAAAAATTAAGTCTTGTATAAGCCTTAGAATGAAGGCAAATGGCGAAAGGTGAAATGTCGAGAAAAAAGTCGAAATGTTGAGAAAAAAGTCGAAATGTTGAGAAAAAAGTCGAAATTTCGAGAAAAAAGTCGAAATGTCAAGGAAATAGTCGAAATTTGGAGAAAAAAGTTGAAATGTCGAGATTAATGTTGAAGTACAATCTCGAGAAAAAAGTCGAAATGTCAAGAAAAAAGTCAAAATTTTGAGAAAAAAGCCGAAATGTTGAGAAAAAAGTCGAAATGACGAGAAAAAAGTCGAAATTTGGAGAAAAAAGTCGAAATTTGGAGAAAAAAGTTGAAATGTCGAGATTAATGTTGAAGTACAATCTCGAGAAAAAAGTCGAAATGTCAAGAAAAAAGTCTAAATGTCGAGAAAAAAGTCAAAATTTCGAGAAAGAAAGAAAAGAAGATAAAGAAAAAAGGAAAAAAAGAAGAAAAAAAGAGAAAAAAGGGGAAAAAAGGTAAAAAAAAAATTAAAAAAAAGAAGAAAAAAAGGAAAAAAAAGGTCAAACATTTCTGAAAAAGCCCCAGGAGCCACTAAGGCGGCGTTAAAGAGCCGCATGCGGCTCTAGAGCCGCGGGTTGCCGACCCCTGATATAGAATAACTACAAATGCAAATCAGAACAACATGATCGATTTCACTAGTTATTATACACTGCAAAAACTCAAAATCTTAACAAGAATATTTGTCTCATTTCTAGTTAAAATGTCTAATTTTTAGTCAAAAATAATCTCATTACATTTAAGACAAGACTCAAAAACAACCATTTTCACCTGTTTCAAGTAGATTTTCACTTAAAATAAGTCAGTGGAACAAGACTTTTTTTGCTTGTAATGAGAAGATAAATCTTGTCCCACTGGATGATTTTTTTACTTATTTCAAGTGAAAATTTACTTGAAACAGGTGAAAATTGTTTGTTATTTTTCTGGTAATGACTCTTGTTTTAAGTGTAATGAGATTTTTTTGACTAAAAATGAGACATTTTAACTAGAAATAAGACAAATATTCCTGGTAAGATTTTGAGTTTTTGCAGTGAGCGAGACTGCATTGGTAAAAAAAAACTTTTTTCACAATTTTCACCTGTTTCAAGTAAATTTTCACTTGAAATAAGTAGAAAAATCTGCCAGTGGAACAAGATTTATCTTCTCATTACAAGCAAAAAAATCTTGTTCCACTGGCAGATTTTTCTATTTATTTCAAGTGAAAATCTACTTGAAACAGGTGAAAATGGTTGTTTTTGAGTCTTGTCTTAAATGTAATGAGATTTTTTTTGACTAAAAATGAGACATTTTAACTAGAAATAAGACAAATATTCTTGTTAAGATTTTGAGTTTTTGCAGTGAGTGAGACTGCATTTGAATAAGTTCCAATTTTCTTGACCACACAGATAAGCTCCATAAACTTCTGTGATGAGTATTTGCTGGACGTGTTGATTGATACTCTAGTTAAGTTCTGTGACTCGTAACCTTGCCGTACCTTAGTAAGACTGAATTGACGCCACTGGGGGTTGGATACGGCTCTGCTCCGTCGCAGTGGGACGATGTGGAATCACAGGCTTTAAGTTTGCTGAGTTTCTGAGGAAACTTCAACAACTGGGCTGATTTATGTTGGTTCGGAAACACCAGAATACCTCATACCAACATTTCACACACACACAAGTCCAGGACAACGTGAGCCTTACAAAACCAAAAACTCCTGTGTGTTGGGTGAAGAAAAGGAAAATAAATGAGAAGGAAGAATGTCTGAGTATGCAAGTTTATGCTATGCTCTTGCTATTGAAAAGGTATTACAAGACGGGAAAAAAGTGTAGTAAAAGCCAAAAAAAAAAAAGAAAAAAGGTTACCCATTTCATGAGTCTTCTTTTTTTATTTAATCTACTTATTTCCTTTTTTTTTATAAGTCCAAACTTTCAAATGCTACGTTTGTTACATCTTTTATGCATACCTTTAAGTCTGGAATAGATATCTCTTGAATGCTTTTTGCTCATAAATTATAAATCCACTAAATAAAATCATGAATGGGTAATCTAAATAGCTTGTTGTACTTTGCTGTGTAAAATAACCGTATGCTAAAATGTAAAAACTGATAGATTTGTGATGTTGTGGAAATGAAACATTAAGTCGTTATCTTGGGTGAAAGGTCACGCTGTACGAGAGTTGAGGACTGGAATTCCCTTTGAAACTGCCCTGAAAACGTCGGTACGTTTACGTACCGTCAACTTCTCAAAAACAGCCAAAATATGAGTGCAAAAAAAAGATAAAAAGCTGCACATGCATCAAAAATATCTTTTTCTTTTAAGTTATCAGAATGTCCAAACATCCCAGACAAGACATGGATGCAAAATATTTGCATTTGAAGACAAAAACCATTGTTGCCTTTCAAGAAAAGCTACATTTGCTTCAAAATGAAACATTATTGTACAGAGTAGGACGATTAAACTTAGTTTTTATGAGCAGAAAGTGACACTTGAGAACATATTGGACTGGATACCTTTTTTTTTTCTTTTCTTTAAAAGGGTCAAACCTAGGGTTGCCACCCGTCCCGTAAAATACAGAATTGTCCTTTATTTGAGAAAAAAATGTTGCGTCCCGTATTGAACTAATACGGGACACGATTTGTACCGTATTTTCATTAATTTTTACACCATATTCTAGTTGAATTATTGAAATAAATTAACTTTTACACCATATTCTAGTTGAATTATTGAAATAAGTTAACTTTTACACCATATTCTAGTTGAATTATTGAAATAAATTAACTTTTACACCATATTCTAGTTGAATTATTGAAATAAATTAACTTTTACACCATATTCTTCACCTGTATGTATATTATACATCTTGGCTGATGTGGACATACGTAGCATAGGAGGCTATTTCAGTTGCTATATGGTTGTCTGTCTGTACAGTCATGCAAGTTCAATCACTTTAAACTTTAAAGCAAAGCATTTTGTTTTTTCATATAAAATAAACACATTTTTATTCAGTTTAGACGTTTTTGGGGGTTTTTTTTGGCTCCTGCGCTGCTGAAATCAGGGTGTCACTTATTTCTATTTCTCAAAGGTGGCAACCCTAGTCAGACCCCAAAAAACAGACGTGGTTTTACTAGATTTGGGGTCACGTGACTTCCAGCGGGCTCTAAAGGCCCGCGGCTGCGGTGGGACTGCTGTCTGTTACCGGCGCTCACTGTAGTTCCAACCGTCGGGCCGGCACGGTCTCTCTTTAAAATCTCACCCAGCTGCCTTAACAAGACAGGACGACCAAGTTACACGATTGTTCAAGTCACACGCTTAAAGCAACGCTAAATGTTTGACGTCAACAGGGCTAACTTTCCTTTTTTTGACAGCTGATTGGTGGGTTCCTTACGACGGAGTATTAGGGCCGAACTAAGATGAAAAAAAAAATTGGAAATTACGAGAATAAAGTCGTAAAATTACGAGAATAAAGTCATAGCCTAATGTTACGAGAATAAAGTCGTAATATTACGACTTTATTCTCGCAACAATATGACTTTAATCTTGGAATTTTACGACTTTATTCTCGTAATATTACGACTTTATTCTCGTAATATTACGACTTTATTCTCGTAATTTTACGACTTTATTCTCGTAATTTTACGACATTATTCTCGTAATATTACGACTTTATTCTCGTAATATTACGACTTTATTCTCGTAATTTTACGACTTTATTCTCGTAATTTTACGACATTATTCTCGTAATATTACGACTTTATTCTCGTAATATTACGACTTTATTCTCGTAATATTACGACTTTATTCTCATAATATTACGACTTTATTCTCGCAACATTAGGCTATGACTTTATTCTCGTAATTTTACGACTTTATTTTTGTAATATTACGACTTTATTCTCGTAATTTTACGACTTTATTCTCGTGATTTCCAATTTTTTTTTTGTCTTAGTTTGGCCCTAATACTCCGTCGTAGTTCCTTGATTAAACTTGTTGAATTACCAGAACAGATCCTTGTAGATCCTATAATGTAATAATTTTTTGAAAATGTAATAACGCCTGAAAATGTAATAAAATTTGCATTAAACTCAATCGAAAATGTAATAAAATCCAATAATGTAATAACTTCACCAATAATGTAATAAAATATCCTGACGGATATTGTAACATTTTTTTTTTTTTTTTTTGAAAAGTTTGATCTTATTTATTTTGATAGTTTTGGAGGAAGGGAGCAGTAAATGCAGCTTAGAAAAGTGTAATTCTTTCCTAAAAGTAAACTTTTCTTCAGATTCCAACACCAACATTAGAAATGCGTATAGATTCTGCCAAAAATGCATTCATGCATTTACATCTATGTAGAATCTGATATTTAATTTTCATGAACAAAATCCACAATAAAAATGTTACACAATACTTTCTTGCAACTGCCGATATTGTAACATTTTTACCGATAATGTAATACCTTATTACATTATTGGGAATTTATTACATTTTCAGGTAGGTCTTTTTTTTTTTTTTTTCAAAAACTGATAATGTAATACTTGACAAATAATGTAATATATATGTTCATTTTCAGTCCAGAGTTCTACATTTTGTGTTTTAAGTATCTAAGAATGTTATATACGCTGGATTTGAAACACCAGAATGACTATTGGGTTAAATTGCAGACTTTGAGTACCATGTAATAAATTCCCAATAACGTAATAAGGCAGGGGTGTCAAATGTGCGGCCCATGCGGCCCGCGAGAAGTTTCCAACGCAAAAAACCGAAATGTTAATTTACTAAAAACTGCGATTCATGGCATAAATAATTGCCATGAATCGCAGCATATCCGATAATATATTTCTTCTACAAATCCATCGTTATTCCACAAATAGAGCAGTTTTCGACATTTTTTTAGTTTTCTAGAATGCATTTGCTGATTTTATTTCTTTGTAGACGGTCGTTTATTTTTATTAACTGACTACTATTATATATTTTCGCAGGAAAAATATCACTGCTAAAAAAGATGATAGAAGATATTTATTCAGAGAATTTCAGTTTTGAATACGAGGATAGTGACAAAGTAAAACAGTTAAAAGAGAAGTGCTGACTTTTTCGGCACACTGGCGTAAATATCCGCGCCAATTTTAAAAATAAATACACTTAATTGTACTGGAAAAATCTCTAAATCACAAAGAAACACTCTCGGATGTAATAAGAATGATTTTGCTTTTAATTACATTTCCTATAAAAAAGCGAAATATAAAAAAAACATACTTGTTTCTGTTTATCTTTGTAAAATGATATTAAAAGTATCTTACATAATTTGAAAAAAAAATTAGAAATTTCAAGAAAAGATCCTGAAGAAATATATTTTACATAGAGTGTAAACAAAGTGCATATTTCCTTTAAAATTTCCTAAAAAACTAAACTGATATTGGATTAGATAAAAATAGTAAAAAGAAAAGAATTATAGAAAAAATGTTCCGCACCATTTTTGTGTGCGGCCCGCGAGAAAAAAATTGGTAAAATCCGGCCCGCCAAGCAAAATGAGTTTGACACCCCTGTAATAAGGTATTACATTATTGGTAAAAATGTTATTACAATATCCATCAGGATATTTTATTACATTATTGGGTTTTATTATATTTTCGATTGAGTTAAGTGCAAATTTTATTGCATTTTGAGGCGTCATTTCATTTTCAGGAAATTATGACATTATAGGGTGCTACAATCCTTGGCTGTTGAGTTTCTCTCGACCTTCAGACCCCGATTCGTCCACATATCAAACTGCATTTTAATGTCATTCCTCCTCAAGACGACTGCCACTACTCCTTCGCCGGGATGGACATCACTGCAGGTCAGGGTTCATTCCTGACAGTCAATGACTATCAGCCAGAAGACAAGTTTGTTTTCAAAACTGCATATGTATAATATAAAATACATTATAGTTGTAAATGTGTTCCTATTTTTGTGAAGAGGAAATTTTCCCAGTGACCTGAGCAAAAGTAAAAATAAAGTTTCCAACTCTAGAGTGAATCTGAGTCTTTTTTACTAACAATCACCTGCTTATTAATGACAGATGTTACAGGACTGTCTCAGAAAATTAGAATATTGTGATTTTCTGTAATGCAATTACAGAAATGTCATACATTCTGGATTCATTACAAATCAACTGAAATATTGCAAGCCTTTTATTATTTTAATATTGCTGATCATGGTTTACAGCTTAAGAAAAACTCAAATATCCTATCTCAAAACATTAGAATATTCTGGGAATCTTAAACCATAATCAGCATTAAAATAATAAAAGGCTTGCAATATTTCATATAGTTGATTTGTAATGAATCCAGAACAGAGGAAATGGTATGCATGTACTTCCAAAGCGGTCACTGCATCTCATGATTACATAAGACATTTTACAAGATTTGTTTTTTTTTTTAACCCAAGTATTTTTTTTAAATTCCTGAATTTGAATATATGAATAATAATTCTAGGGAATTATTGATTTGTAATTAATCCAGAATGTATGACTTTTTTTTTTTTTTTTTTTTTTTTTAATTGCATTACAGAAAATAAAGAACTTTATCACAATATTCTAATTTTCTGAGACAGTCGTGTATGTAATTTAATTTTAATGTAATTACAAAAATGTCATACATTCTGGAAATTATTACAAATCAACTGAAATATTGCAAGCCTTTTATTATTTTAATATTGCTGATCATGGCTTACAGCTTAAGAAAACTCAAATATCCAATCTCAAAAAATTTGAATATTCTGGGAATCTTAATTTTAAACTGTAAACCATAATCAGCAATATTAAAATAATAAAAGGCTTGCAATATTTCAGTTGATTTGTAATGAATCCAGAATGTATGACATTTGTTTTTTTTAAATTGCATTACAGAAAATAAAAAACTATCACAATATTCTAATTTTCTGAGACAGTCCTGTATGTAGCAAGGAGCTGCTTCACTTCCTCCATGAGGGGGGAGAAAAAAAAAAGGAAAAAAGTAACGTTTATGAAAACAAACGTGGTCTTCAACAGTTTTTATTTGAAGTAGGAGGAAACATTTCAGATCACTTGAGTGCAAATGAAGAGCAACATTGAATCCATATATGTGTTTTTACAGATGCCCTGGCACTTAGATGCACTTAAGAGGCAAGGTAAAGAACGTAATGGAGAGAAAGGGGGATGGGGTGTAAGAACACAGATCAGATTGTGCACAGTTACATTTTTACTCTACATGCTTTAAAGCCAGGGAATGTTACGGGTTAAAGAATACAAACTGGATCTCCTGATGTGGAAAAACTTGGGTCAAAGAAGAGCTACATCAAACTCATGAACCGTTTGAGACTTGGTAAGTTTTTAAGATGTTTAAGACAAAAAAGCAAAAAAAGGAAAATGCTAAGTGCATCTGATCTATCAGTCAGTCGTGGGCGGACACACCCGTCCGTCTGCTGCCCCTCTACCGGTGGGAGTGGATTCCTCTCATAGCGAGCTACCGAGAACACAGTTTTAAAGAGGGGAACCAAAAAACTTTTTCTAAAAAGGCATCCACTGAGAAGTCCTCGCGTTACTGGTGCTGCAACAGTGGAAATGTGGAACTGAAGGCACACCGAGATGCATCATGTGGATTCAGTTAGAATGCACCTCCACAATGCCTGGTCCCTGACGCTTTGCTGCTAACAAGCAGGCTACATTATTCTCCCTCCATGCAAACCAACCCTTTCACAACAAAAAATTAAACATTTAAAAAAAAATAATAACCCAATGTGGGAACTGTCGCTATCACAAGCCTTTTTCACAGTTTGTCAGAGGTAAAACATCGAACTGTTGATGACGAGGATGACAAAGCGCCACATCCCATGGTGCGAAGAGGAAAATGAGTGGAAGGGAAAGAACTTTTCTGGGGTTTTTTTTTTTTTTGATAAATTTACTAATATTTTTTCCCCAGTAGCATCAAGGTCTTGTGATCTTGAGTCAAAACAGACAAAAAAAAAAAAAAAAAAAAGGTATGCAAGTTTCCAAATTCAGTTCATTTAGTCTATTGTAGAAAAAGAGGAAAAACTGATAAACTGGAGATCAGCAAAGGAAGTCCTTGTTTTCATTTCTTCTCCTCAGCTTTCTCCTCCTTTTTCTCCTTCTCAGTCTCCTTTTTGTCCTCTTCTTTCTTTTCATCCAACACCTTGTCTTTTACAGAGAGTTCCTCCAGCTTTTCTACCACCTTGTTGGCGCTATCAGTGTCGCCTGTTGCAAAACAGTAAAACATATGAGTCAGTGAGCTTTGAAAGTCAGAATTTATATTAAAAAAAAATGCATTCCTGCTTTTTTAATTTGCACCCAACTGCGCTTGCAAACTTGTGTCGCTTTTCTGCAACGTACGCAGTTTGAATCAAAATTTCGTCCGCATGAAACGTGTATCGGAGCATCTTGTCAATAACATCGTTGGTGGAACTGAAACAGGTCATTGAACTGTTCAGGAACTTCTTACTTAGCTGCTCAACATGGAGTTAGAAATAATATTATAATTGGTATAGACCAGGGGTCAGCAACCCAAAATGTTGAAAGAGCCATATTGGACCAAAAACACAAAAAACAAATGTCTGGAGCCGCAAAAAATGAAAAGTCTTGTATAATGTAAGCCTTAGAATGAAGGCAAATGGCGAAAGTCGAAACGTCGAGAAAAAAGCCGAAACGTCGAGAAAAAAGTCGAAACGTCGAGAAAAAAGTCAAAACGTTGAGAAAAAAGTCAAAATGTCGAGATTAATGTTGAAGTACAATCTCGAGAAAAAAGTCGAAACGTCGAGAAAAAAGTCAAAACGCCGAGAAAAAAGTCGAAACGTCGAGATTAATGTTGAAGTACAATCTCGAGAAAAAAGTCGAAACGTCGAGAAAAAAGTTGAAACGTCGAGAAAAAAGTCGAAACGTCGAGAAAAAAGTCGAAACGTCGAGAAAAAAGTCGAAACGTCGAGAAAAAAGTCGAAACGTCGAGAAAAAAGTTGAAACGTCGAGAAAAAAGTCAAAACGTCGAGAAAAAAGTCAAAATGTCGAGATTAATGTTGAAGTACAATCTCGAGAAAAAAGTCGAAACGTCGAGAAAAAAGTCAAAACGTCGAGAAAAAAGTCAAAACGTCGAGAAAAAAGTCAAAACGTCGAGATTAATGTTGAAGTACAATCTCGAGAAAAAAGTCGAAACGTCGAGAAAAAAGTCGAAACGTCGAGAAAAAAGTCGAAACGTCGAGAAAAAAGTCGAAATGTCGAGAAAAGTCGAAATGTCGAGAAAAAAGTCGAAATGTCGAGAAAAAAGTCGAAATGTTGAGATTAATGTTGAAGTACAATCTCTAGAAAAAAGTCGAAATGTCGAGAAAAAAGTCGAAATGTCGAGAAAAAAGTCGAAATTAAAAAAGGAAAAAGGAAGAAAAAATAGAAAAAATAGAAAAAAAAGAAAAAAGAAAGAAAAAGAAGAAAAAAAGGTCAAACATTTTTGAAAAAGCTCCAGGAGCCACTAGGGTGGCACTAAAGAGCCGCATGTGGCTCCAGAGCCGGGGTTGCCGACCCCTGCTATAGACTCACCTCAAAACTAACACTGGCATCCTTTAAAGTTTGGTTTAAGAAATGTGATGTAGCATGAAAAATAGCCCTCATTTGAAGTGAAGCAATACCCGTATATTGATCGGGACTGGCTAAAAGACTTGCGTTTCCGTGTCCGACCCACTGAAGATGTTTTATTGCAAACGTTGTCTTTAATACACGATTCATATGGATGACATTTTGATTCAAACCGGCAAATATTGCTGCTAGCGATATGATTTTAAAAGGAACACACGACTTGGAACAGGGTTCATACACATTTTAACCAAAAAAAAAAGACTTTTCGATACGAAATATTTATTGATCAATTTTAAAATCTACCTTATAGGCTGTTATTACTAAATGTTATCATTAAGTGAGAAAAATAAATTCCATGACTTTTCCAAAACTTTTGGGGGTGAACTTATGTTTCCAAAACTTTTCCAGGCCTTGAAAATGACATTTTCAAATTCCATGACTTTTCCAGGTTTTTTCAAAACGTATGAACCCTGTTGGAACCAAGTTTACTCGAACAAGAATAACTTAAAACGTGTTAAAAAAAACTGACGGTAAACTAATGTAGCAGAACATAAAGGCACCGGGCTTTTAGAAGTCCAGTATGTTGTTACATTCTGCATGTTCATGTAGCAGACAGAAAAAGTTCCAGGCTGGAGCGAGCAGCGAAGAACAGAGTGAGTCTGCGTTGTTTTGTAACATAAGATACAAAACTATACCTGGTAACCCTTCACTTAGATCACCACATTTTAATATAAGAGCAAACATTACTAGACAAAACGGCTCACCTGCATCTATTCAATGATACGCTACATTATAAGGACTTAAATCGGTACCTGTTGTCTCTAGAGTCTTCCTGACCTCCTCCTTGCATTCATCAAACTTCACCTTGAACTTCTGAGCATCTGCAAAACAACCAACAGTATTTAAAGCCAGTGTTAACAAGTATAAACATGTTTAACTGTAATACTGGATTTGAGTATAAACACTTACTTTCTGCATTTAAAAAGCGTATTGCCAGCAGTTCCGGTTTGGGGGATTCATCAGCGTAATCTGCTAGTGTGTTCCACACCCACGCTCTGTCACTGCCGGCGTTGGGCTTCAACTCCATCATGGGGGTGACTGTAAACAGAGGAAATGTTATGTATTTACTTCCAAAGCGGTCTCTAGGGCTGGGGATCGATTCAAATATCAAGAATCGATTCGATTCAAATATCAAGAATCGATTCGATTCAAATATCAAGAATCGATTCGATTCCGATTCTTAAGATTCAGAATCGATTATCAAGATTTGATTCGATCCGATATTGATTTGGGTTAGTGTTATTAAAACTGTTTTTTCAGATGTTGCATGAATTATATGACTGTAGTTATGCAGAATATTACTACTAGTATTATATTGAGATTAAACAGCAAGTATTGCAGCTAATGATGCTGTAAGGACCAATCAGCTCCCAGAATGCTGATAGAACTGCTTTCAGAAACATCGTGGGGCAGAATTACCAAACAGATCCAGGGAGGAAACAGAGACGGATGAAATCAGTTTTATTTTTTCCCACATTCCGTTTTTATTTGTTCCATTTTCGGTCTATTTTGGTTTTTAATTTTTGAGCATTTGGTTTTTAGCATGTTTTGCAAATGTAACCCCAAGACAGTATATAAAGTAATGAAATATAGACCATTTATGCAATTATAACCTAACACTTTAATGTTTTCATACCTTTAAACATATTTAAAGGCAAAAACATGGCACCAGTTATTCTCGTGTCCAACAAAACATTCCTTTTTTGGGGATAAACAAAAAATAACCAGAAGGTGTAATGTAATGATGAAAAAATAAATAAATACATAAAAAAAAAAAAAAAAAAAAAAAAAAAAAAAATCGATCTTTAGACATATGAATCGATTTTTAGGAATTAATATGAGAATCGATTTAGAATCGGGAAATCGATTTTTTCAACACAGGCCTAGCGGTCACTGCATCTCAGGATTACATAAGACATTTTACAAGATTTGTTGTTTTTTTTTACTTTAACCTAAGTATTTTTTTTAAAACTCCTTAATTCCTGAATTTGAATATATGAATAATAATGCTAGGGAATTCATGGGATTACAGTGGAATTCTGATATTAAGTGTAAATATTACCAATAAATAAACAAAGAATAAACAATATTGGATTCACGTAGAGAAAACCCCGACACAAGAAATCCAATGTATAGAACATGAACATTAAATGTATCAAGGTCGATTTTCCAAGTGAGAGATTTGAGAGCAGTAGAGAGAAATGATTAGATGGAGTTTGAAAAACGGTCTGTTTAAACATATTTAGGTATGAATAATATACGTCACTAAAATCAAATCTAGCTGGTTTGAGGGTTTTTGTCTCAGTTACACAGTTGCATAAACCACAATGGTCCAACCTGGGGATCATTTCATAAACCATGTTAAAATACTAACTCAAGAGTTTTGTCATCTCAAAAATCCATCGTCAGTGAGATCTGATATCGTTTTCCTCGTGGCATCGACTACTAAACAGAAAATTTCCTCTTAAATATGTATTTTTATTTAAGAAGGATGCAGGATACAGAGAACACACAAACCCACTGTTTATAAAGTCACACACACTGAAATTTATGGATCAGGTTAAATACAAAACAGCGCAAATAATGTTCAAAGCAAAGAATAATCTACTACCAAAAAATATCAGAGGAATGTTCACTGAGAGAAAAAGGGGCTATAATAATCTTAAGGGGAGAAATGAAACAAAGTAATAACATAAATCTGTTTAAAAAGTAATACAAAAAATAATTTATAAACAGGTATATGGAAGAGGAAATGGGTTAACGAGGAGTGTGAGAAACAAATAAAATAGGGAAAAATTGTATATTATACTTGCTTAAGATATGTTTAGATATTTATGTAGTTATATTATCTGTTGAGAGGAAAAGTTGAAATTATGTAATATATGTTAATGTATTTATTGGGTATGTACCACATATATTTATAGGGATATTTATGTAGTTTATATAGTGTATATTTATATAGATGTATATAATAGTTGTATTTTCTAGATATTGATATAATATTTATGTAATATTTATATTGTCTATATACTTATATGGATAATTATGTAATAACAGGCATGTTTACGTAGCATTTATATAGACTATTTATATGGATATTGTGTAGATATAATAGCAATAATGTAAATCCATAGAGTTATAAAGGGGTAGGAACTAGGAAAAAGTGTAAACTTCTTCCTACTCCTTTTTTTCAAACATATGTGAATATGAAGATGTAAATGTTTATCTTTTTATTATTATTTTTACTTTCATTTTATATACATGTTCGAAATAAAAATTCATTCATTCATTCAAGAAAAAGAGAGAGCTTTTATCACTGAATCTGATCCCACAGCCGACGTGGTGAAAGTAAAGGGTGAGACGTCGTTGGGCGAAGTCGGTGACTGGAGTCGGGTTTGTGAGTCCAGAGTGATTTACACGTAGAATCGGCCACGAGCCGTCGGCCTTTATGGCCATTGACTAGCGAATCAGAGTTAACCAGAAACGACACTGGTAAACATACTAGATAGACACTAAACTCCACTCCATCATCGCATCGGTCTGGATTGTGTTGTGAACGCCAGCATATTTTCATTATTAGCCTTTGTATTTTCGAATTCTTATTGACTTCTATCAAAAATCATAACACTGACTGACGACAACGGGCTTTGTCATTTGTCACAAGTTTCCATGACTGTACATGACCTCTAAAATATCAATGTACGAATGAAATATAGGAATAAAACTATGTAAAAAGTCTCCACAGTGGAGATCTATTGACAATTATGGTTTAACACAAAATAAACATTTGTTTAAACTAACTGATATACCAGCAATATGTTGTAGTATATGTTGTATAGTAATCTAATATAACTGTAATAACCG
Source organism: Cololabis saira (assembly GCF_033807715.1). NCBI lineage: Eukaryota > Metazoa > Chordata > Actinopteri > Beloniformes > Belonidae > Cololabis > Cololabis saira. The sequence continues at coordinate 6,852,348 of NC_084595.1, read as the reverse complement.
ATCTGTATGATCAGGGTTTATACAGCAATCCTTATGTTAAATTTAATACCAATTTAATACCTTTTTCACTACCTTCAGATTTTTTTTAAAAACTGTCACAACATTAAGTGTTAATCACGGACCTTTTAACATTAATACAGATTTTGACCTATAGAACACTATACAGAACAGATTTATAGACTCATTGATGTCGACCAGATGTTTCACATTTATTTCACTTTGTGAATGACAATAAAATAGACAGCTTAAAATGTAAAAAATAATACCAATTTAAAAAAAAAAAAAACCTCTGACAGTGAATTTAACACTTTTAATGGCCTTAAATTTGGCAATTTTCATTTATCACTTTTTAATACTTTTTAAAACCCCGCGGAAACCCTGATGATACGCAAGACGCTAGGAACGTCACGCGTGAGAACGCACAAGACTTTTAGATACGAAATATTTATTGATCAATTTTAAATCTACCTTATAGGCTGTTATTATTAAATGTTATCATTAAGTGAGAAAAATAAATTCCACGACTTTTCCAAAACGTTTGGGGTGAACTTATGTTTCCAAAACTTTTCCAGGCCTTGAAAATGATATTTTCCAATTCCATGACTTTTCCAGGTTTTTTAAAAACGTATGGACCCTGTTGGAACCAAGTTTACTCGAACAATAATAACTTAAAACGTGTTAAAAAAACCTGACAGTAAACTAATGTAGCAGAACATAAAGGCACCGGGCTTTTAGAAGTCCAGTATGACGTTACATTCTGCATGTTCATGTAGCAGACAGAAAAAGTTCCAGGCTGGAGCGAGCAGCGAAGAACAGAGTGAGTCTGCGTTGTATTGTAACATTAATACCTGGTAACCCTTCACTTAGATCACCACATTTTAATATAAGAGCAAACATTATCGATGACAACGGGCTTTGTCATTTCTGGTGGTTGTTCTTTCCTTTTCGGGCTATAAAAAAAAGTGTAAGCCTGTAATGATATGAATTTAGAAATTGATTTCCCAAAATTCAGTGAAATTCTCCTTGGATGGCTCAACAGGCCGGTGTCCGGGTGGCAACTTCTTTTTTTAAATGACCCATTATGACTTGTGTGTTTAGTATTTCTGTGGGTTTAGTATTTCTTTTGTACATTGTTCTTTTTTTATATTGCTCTTTTTTTTTTAATTTAGCTATTTATTGGTTATTTTAATTTTTTTTTCTTTTTAGGATATGCTTTATATATATTATTATATATTTTATATTAGGGCTGCAACTAACGACTATTTTAATAGTCGACTAGTCACCGACTATTGAAACGATCAGTCGACTAATCGGATAATTAGTCATTTTTTCTTAAAATTAGTATGTCGCTTTATTTTTGTGGCAAATGATAATAAACACGAGAAAGATGGGTACTTCAATGAAAAATACAGGACTGTCTCAGAAAATTTGAATATTGTGATAAAGTCCTTTATTTTCTGTCATGCAAAAATGTCATACATTCTGGATTCATTACAAATCAACTGAAATATTGCAAGCTTTTTATTATTTTAATATTGCTGATCATGGTTTACAGCTTAAGAAAACTCAAATATTCTATCTAAAAAATTTTGAATATTCTGGGAATCTTAAGCTGTAAACCATAATCAGCAATATTAAAATAATAAAAGGCTTGCAATATTTCAGTTGATTTGTAATAAATCCAGAATGTATGACATTTTTGTGGTTTTAATTGCATTACAGAAAATAAAGAACTTATATTCTAATTTTCTGAGACAGTCCTGTAGATATTTTATTCATCTTTGCCGCTGTTTATACAAAAAGTTAATAAAATGGCCTATTTAAAACCAAGGACAGGCACATTGATCAGTCAGACATAAATCCATGAATAAATAAACCTCTGTCCATTATTTTTCATTTTTTAAGAACAGCCAAATGTGTTATATAAAAAATAAAATAAAACATCTCATATTTTTTCTCCATCAAGTGGGTGAAATGGGTTCTGGATGGCAGGACGTTCTCTGGGTTGAACTGGTGTATCATTTGTTGAAACCTGTCACCCAGACCCGACGTGCTTTCTCTTCAAATGCTCGTGCATTACCAACGTGCTCCCGTGATAAGCAAGGTCTGCTTTGCAAACCTCGCAAGTCATCTTTTTATTTACCGTATCGAGGCTAAAAGGCTCCAAAACTTTAGAAGTTTTGTTACGTGCGGCTGCTACAGGACGGGACGCCGTCATTATTGTTTACCCACTACCGCTCGGCAGAGACGCTATCGTGCATGCGCGACTCTCGGCAGAGATTGTATTGAAATGAGACGCCTCACTCCGTTGGAAAAACACGTCTGGCAACAATTGTCGACAATGGAATTCATTGTCGACAATTGATTATCGATTTTTGTCGACAACGTCGACGAATCGTTGCAGCCCTATTTTATATACCTTTCATTCTTTGTGTGTATTTGTAAATTTGTTGAGTGTGTATGTTTGCTACTGCACAAGCAAATTTCTCCTCTGTGGGATTAATAAAGTTCTATTATTCTTCTTCTTATGCCTCATTTTAGGCTGCATGGATTTTAGAGACCTAGTGAGGATGAGATTTCATTTTTTTGTTGTCTCATTAAGCAAAAACCTTTGGACTGACAGGTATCCCCCCCCCAAACGTATAATAATTTAACTAAAACATTAGTGAATAGAGGCCGTATCGATCTCCCACTTACACGGCAGCGTCAGGGAGATTTCTGATGTTCTTTTGCCAATATCAAAATGTTTTCACACATCAATATTTACACCATATGATATTAAAAAGGTTTTGAAAGGAAAGGGGAAAGCTACTAAACTGAAAAAAAAAATCTTTAAAAAGGATTCAGATGCGTTTTAAACCAAATGGAAACAAATGGTGTGCTCTGAATGATTGTTAACAAACTTCACTAGTAAAAAACAACAATTGATCATATTTGTTATGTTGACTGACATTAAACTTTGTTCCTCAGTTCAAACCCAAATGAGACCATTCTGGTAAACTTGACTCACTGTGATGATTGGCACAAATCTTCAAAGTCCGGTCTCTCCTCATTAGGAGGCGGATTGTTCCCCTCTCTTTGTGTTTCAGCAGCTTCACGTCACCGGTTCCTCTCTCCTTCCACTCCGGCGGGTCGTTCTCAGAGGCAAAACGATATAGTTTAGCCCGCCTGAGAGAAATTACAGAATACTTCATTGAAACGTTATCAATATTCGTGAATGTGTCAATATCTTTTGTTACCAGGCAAACAGATGCTTATAGGATTTGTAAATAGCATTTATTGTGTTCTGGATTTTGGTTCAGATAAAAGTGTCACTCTCACCATGTTTGTCCCTACATTTGGTGTTTATCTTTTTATTTGTACATTTTCCAAGTATTATTATCTGGATCCAAAATAAAACTACTTATCAAACAAATATACTAGTTCAGGGGTTGGCAACCCAAAATGTTTTAGAGCCATATTGGACCAAAAACACAAAAAACAAATGTGTCTGGAGCCGCAAAAAATGAAAAGTCTTATATAAGCCTTAGAATGAAGACAACACATGCTGCATTTATCTATGTTAGTTATAACTGGGGAGAGATTTTTTTTTCTCCATTATGCACTTGGAGAAAAAAGTCGGAATGTCGAGAAAAAAGTCGAAATGTTGAGAAAAAAGTCAAAACGTCGAGATTAATGTTGAAATGTTGAGATTAATGTTGAAGTACAATCGAGAAAAAAGTCAAAATGCAGAGAAAAAAGTCAAAATTTCGAGAAAAAACCCAAAATTTCGAGAAAAAACCCAAAATTTCGAGAAAAAACCCAAAATTTCGAGAAAAAACCCAAAATTTCGAGAAAAAACCAAAATTTCGAGAAAAAACCAAAATTTCGAGAAAAAACCAAAATTTCGAGAAAAAAACAAAATTTCGAGAAAAAGGCCAACATTTCGAGAAAAAGGCCAACATTTCGAGAAAAAGGCCAACATTTCTAGAAAAAGGCCAACATTTCGAGAAAAGGGCCAAAATTTCGAGAAAAAAGGCCAAAATTTCGAGAAAAAAAGCCAAAATTTCGAGAAAAAAGCCAAAATTTCGAGATTAAAAAAGGAAAAAGAAAAAGAGAAAAAAAACAGGGGGAAAAAAGTCAAACATTTTTGAAAAAGCTCCAGGGAGCCACTAGGGCGGCGCTAAAGAGCTGCGGGTTGCCGACCCCCGTACTAGTTGAACATTTAGCTTCAGCCACATATGCAAGCCAACAAAGTAAACCAATACAGCCAATATAGTAAACAGAACAAGGCTGAAAATAATAAATGAATGAATAAAATCACTAAAAACCAAGAAAGCAACTTACATTTTAAAGAGCTCCTCTTCATCTTCTTCTAATGTTTTCACGTCCTGTTCAGGGAGAGAGACTATGGGCTCAAAGTGAGGATCGTGGTTCGGGTCCTCGACAGTTTCTGAAGGGGTTTCGTGGTCTTCCTGGTCCTGAAAACACACAATAATAATAAAAAAAAGAGTTAATTCAACTAGTGCTGGGCAGTAAGACCAAAAATTTATATCACGGTATTTTTCAAAATTATATCGGTTTCACGGTATATCACGGTATTTTCTTTTTCATGCACAACTGGGTGTTAACCACATTTTCTAATGATTTGGAAAGGAATTGCTGCAGTAAATTGGCTTAGAATGGCCTATTTTACTGTCATGAGGATGCATAAATCAAATAAATTAGATTTAGGCATGCTTTTCAAAGAAAAAAATCTTTTAAAAAATTACAAGGTAGAAAATATTTATTGAACATAAAAAACTGAACATTTTTTTAATTTCCCAGCATTATGTTGTTTTGGTTCCACCTCCTGGTGAATGTTAGGTCAAATTCTTATGTGGTTAGTTTTTGGTTGGCCAACGATTTACGTTTGTGGTGCAACCGGTACGGGAGCGGCCAGTCTATTTCCTTATATTACAACGCCGTTATCAATTGTTGGTTTTTTTTCCCCACTTATTCCACCCAACAGCGAAAGTTTTTTTTTTTTGCCATTTTCGGCCGAACAATTTCGGTTACCGAACAATCGGTGCATCACTACTACAATGTCCAGCGGCGCGGCGGAACGTAGCGCTGCGCGGCGTTCCCAACGTTTAGTCTACGCTACTGTACATTAGGGCTGTTCGATTTTGCCCAAAAATAAAATCTTGATTTCTTTCTCTCAAAATCCGATTTTCGATTACGATTACTTTGTGAATTGACAAAAGGCAAAGAAATTATTTCAAATATGCTGTTTTTTTATTGAACATTTGCCCCATTGGGCTTATAGTGCAAACTTTGCTCTTATTAAACCAAAAATGAATGAATAAAGTGCAAAACTCTGTAAAATAACAGGGTTTCCGCGGGGGTTTAAAAAGTATTAAAAAGTGATACTGAAAATTGCCAAATTTAAGGCCATTAAAAGTGTTAAATTCACTGTCAGAGATATTTTTTTTTTTAAATTGGTATTATTTTTTACCTTTTAAGCAGTCTATTTTATTGTCATTCACAAAGTGAAATAAATGTGAAACATCTGGTCAACATCAATGAGTCTATAAACCTGTTCTGTATAGTGTTCTATAGGTCAAAATCTGTATTATTGCAAGTTTTTTGCAAGGAACACGAGCCGGTCTACCGCGTTAGGCTTGAGGGATGCCCGGTGGCATGTTACAACGCCCCCTCCTACACTAAAGAGCCTCTCCGATGGGGCACTTGTCGCAGGTATTGAGAGGTATTTCCATCAATCATTAATATGGTATCAATCATCAATATGTGTGCAGACAAGGTTAAAAAAAATATTTTTTTTTAAATAAAAAATTTAAAAAAAAAGTGAAAAATCGATTTTGTGATTTTCACGTTTTAACATCGTTCTAATTACATAATCGCGATTACGATTTAAAATCGCTTAATCGAACAGCCCTATTGTACATACTCACTGGTATTACGGTATATGAAAAATTCATATCATAAGAAAAATAAACACCGGTATTCGGTACCACCCAGCACTAAATTCAACTCAATCATTCAACCAAGTTGGGGTGTGTGTGGATGCTGCAATGACTTCAGTGAAAAACAGGGCGTGAAGGATTCAATAGAGGGATTTGAGAGCTCAGTGGGTAAAGGTTGCTCGTGTAGGGGAGAAAGACAAAGCCCTTTGAAAGTCACTGTTGCTGAGACAAGCATCTTTAACATTTGTGTTGACACGAACTCCCTACAAGTGAAAAGAACAAAAACATTTGTGTAAAAAACAGAAAACTGTGGCTCAGTAATGAATATGTTACTCCACGATATTAAAATCAGCCCATAAACCTTTTAGGGCTCACTGAAATGAACTATAAACAACTTTTAAGTTGTATATATGGGTCAATGACATGACGCCTATATTTTCAGAAAAACAGATTTTTTTTAAATTCAAAAAAGGTTTAAATGGATAAATAAAATACCATATATATGAACTACCTGTCCCACATATGAACTCACTTGAATTTTACAAAAAATACTAGTTATCTGGGATTTTGTTGTTGTTTTAAGCGTCAAAATGTCACGTAGTGTGACTCTTGTTTTGAAAACCTTTTTTTTTTTTTTAAATCACTTAATGTTTTTAAATCTGCCCAATCTGGCATGATTTCCGAAGTGTCTAGTAGTGTGTAAGATTGCAACACATTTGTATTTATATTTCCATCATAATATACAAAAAAAGTTTGACTGATGTCCATTTTATGAAATATCATGTGGCGCGAACATTAAAAAAACAACCATTTTTGTATAATACTGAAAACCTGTAAAAAAAGATGTCAAGGAAATTAATTTAAATATGAATCATGGTTGCACCACATTACCTTTTTTAAGTCTAGTGCCAATTCATCTTGACAAAAAACTCTGAAATCCCTTAATTTAAACTTTTTATATGAATTTATGTGTACACAACATTCTTAATGTTTGAACTACTGCAATATATATTCTTTTTTTATTATTTTAAAATTGACCTGTTGAAAATCCTTATTCGTCATTGACCCATATGTTAATAAGAGCCATTTGTCTATTACTGTTTGTAACTATTTAAATCTGGGTTCAGTGAGTGAAAAAAATGAAAACAAATTCCCTGTTTTACCTTATTTTTCACATTAATGCATCACAATGTTGACCAGGGAAAAACCTGTGTTATCTTGTTCGTTGATTTTTGTTTGTGATTGACCGAAATAAATATTTACTACTACTACTACTACCTCATTACTCCACCACTTTAGAACCAACTCGTACATTTTTTCCTTTAATATTATTTGCTCTTTTGTATTGCACCAATCACCACAACACATTCCATGTTAGTGTTAAACTACTTGGCAATAAACTTCTTTCTGATTCTGATGTTCATACTTGGCCAATAAAGCTTATTTTATTCTATTCCACCAGTTTACATATTTAGAGCGTGCTAATGTCGTGGTTATGTTTTAAATTGTTGAACAACTTGCATTAGAGATTACAGGGTTCCTACACATTTTTCAAGGTCAAATTCAAGAACTTTCAAGGGTCATTTTAAAAATCTTCAAGCACCTTATCTCTGGGGTAAAATATCTACAGGAATATATATATTCATAATAGTTTTTTCTGCTTTTTAATCACAAGTATGTACATTGTATCTAGTCATGTTTCATCTTACTGATTTTATTTCTCCTTGTAATAACTAAACTACACAGTCTGATCCCAATTTTGTGAAAGACAGAGTTATAATTTCAAGCACTTTTCAGGCCTTGAGAACACAACATTGAAATTCAGTTTATTTAATCCCACCCCCTTTCCACAACTAAACATAAATTATATGTTTGTATTTACTTTTTATACTATACATATATAATTTTTACAAAAAATAACCTGTTTAATACCAGATGTAAGCTCTATCATAAAAATAATATAACTATGATATAAATATAATACGTATATCTTTACAAACATACAAAGACAGCATGACACAGCTGCTGATCTTTAAACACAGTCTTCACTTTTATACCTCAAATAAACAATTTCTTTATATTTCTTCTTAAATAGTTTTATGTTTGTACATTCTTTTAACTCCAAATTCAAATCATTCCACAGTTTAATTCCACAAACTGATACACAAAAACTTCTTTTTGTTGTACGCACAAATAAAGATTTAAAGTTTAGGTTTCCCCTTAAATTATAACCCCCTTCCCTCCCAATGAATCATTTCTGAATGTTATCCGGTAGTGAATGATATTTTGCTTTAAACATTACTTGTTTAGATTGAAATGCCACTAAATCCATAAATTTTAGTACTTTAGACTGTAAGAATAGTGAGTTTAGTGTGATCTCGATATCCAGCCTTATTAATGTACCGTATTGCTCTTTTTTTTTAAACTATGAGTAATGAGCAGAGGTGTCAAGTAACAAAGTACAAATACTTCGTTACCTTACTTAAGTAGAAATTTTGGTTATCTATACTTCACTGGAGTAATTAATTTTCAGACGACTTTTTACTTTTACTCCTTACATTTTCACACAATTATCTGTACTTTTTACTCCTTACATTTTAAAAACAGCCTTGTTACTCTATTTCATTTCGGCCTTTAATAAAAACTATCCAGTTAAATTGCTCCATCCGGATAGAGTGAATTTGGTTGTGGTTGTTTCAGATGTTCTTGTCCAGTTTTGTTCTTACATCCGTTCCCTCAGATTCCTGCAACTAAACTTGGATGTACATTCCAATAAAGGTTAGGATAAATGATAACACGCCTCTGAAGTTTGACTTTTTGCACCATTACAATACTTATAGGCAACTAGTCATCATATCTCCTGCTCTCTGAAACACATGTTAATGCTCAATAGTACACATATATGGTTCTTTAATATATTTACATTATACTAAGATACATTCATTTTCAATGGCTTTTGTCCTTAATGGCTTTTTTCCCCCTTACATTACTTTTACTTTTATACTTTAAGTAGTTTTGAAACCAGTACTTTTATACTTTTACTTGAGTAAAAAACTTGAGTTGATAGGAAGGAAGGAAGAATGAAAAGAAGAAAGGAAGGAAGGAAGGAAATAAGGCAGAGGATGGGAGAAAAGGAAGGGAGGAAGGGAGGAAGGAAGGAAGGAATTCATTTCCAATGGCTTTTTCCCCCTTACATTACTTTTACACTTTAGGTAGTTTTGAAACCAGTACTTTTATACTTTTACTTGAGTAAAAAACTTGAGTTGATACTTCAACAGGAGTATTTTTAAACTCTAGTATCTATACTTCTACCTGAGTAATGAATGTGAATACTGAAGACATCTCTGGTAATGAGTTTTATAGTTATTTTTATAGTTATTATTTCCCCACATTTCTGCACAGCAAGTGAAATATGGAAGAACTAGTGAACAGTAAAGAATATAAAAGGCCCTGTGATCCAAAACCTGTACTGTTATCTTCTACTTTAACTCAATGCATATATAAATAGGTGCACATTATTATTTTTTAGCGATTAATAGTTGCTTTATTGCTCCATTAAAGGCCAGCGCCAGCCGAGGCTGATTTATGGTTCTGCGTTAAATCGACGGCGTAGTTTACGCGGCGACGCAACCGGTACGGTGTGCGTCGCCGCGTACCCTACGCCGTAGACTCTGCGACTACGCCGTAGCCTCTGCGTCGATATCTTTGTGCTGTGAGAGCCGGGTGGGCGATGCTAACACGCTGCCTTCACTCTCCACACATCTGCGATTAAAACCCTTTAACACATCATTAAAAACCTGCACATCTCCCCCTAAAAAAACCCTACAAACTGCACATTTGGGGGGACTTGAAAACACTAATTCAGTGTGTTTTTTTAATCACAGCATCGTCTCTCCCGTTCTCGCTCAGTTTCCAAAAACTTTGGTGAATTTTGACAAATAAATGCCAAATCTGTCGCGAAATCGCTGTTTCAAAGGAAGCGGGATGCGTTAGAAGAGCCGTAACGCGCGGTGTTACCTTTGTGTCTGCCATATTAAGGGAGATGTTTGCAGATTATGGAGTTTTTTGGAGAGATTCAAATCCTGGACCGGCCACCGTTTCCCCTCAGCGACGCTCACTTCCGGTTGGCGCTTTTTCGCGCGCAGACTGCTCTACGTATGCCCCCGCGCGCATGCGCAGCGCCTCGTCGGCTATGGCAAGGCAAGTTTACAGGACTATTAGGATCTATTAATTTTTAAGTTTTATTTAAGTTATTTTATTATAACTTATTTTTTTTTTATTTACATATATTTATATATTTATTTTAATTTTATTATTATTATTATTATTATTATTATTATTATTATTATATATTATTATTTATTATTTTATTTTATTGTATATATTTATTTTTATTTTATTTAGTTTAAATTTTAATTTACATTGTTTCCCTAAGAAAGAAGGAAAATGTTACATTTTGATAAATCTGTTTTTAGTTCTTGCCAAATTTCACATTCATAAGAGTAAATTTTCAAAGAAAACCCCTTGCTTTTATGTTTTCCAGAAAGAAATGGAACTTTACTTAAAATTAATCACTAAATCAACAAATGAAAAGGCTATTAAAACCGTAGACTTGTGTAATATATATAATCTTTTTGAATAACGAACATCACCCCTGGCACATGTTCTGTATTCTTTTAAATAAAGTTTATATAAAAAAAAAGTGTATTTGTACTTGTAAAATAGGTGGATTAGAGTTTCTCTTAAAATGTGATTTTGAAGTGGGCAAGATTTCTGTTAAATTGTCAAATTTCCACAAGCAGATTCTCAATTTAGTTTAGTTTAGTTTAGTTTATTGTTTTGCACAGTTTTTTTTTTAAATATACAGGAAATATCAAATAGAAATACTATAGGTGCAGGAAGAGTTAAAAAACCCAATGGGCTTATTTGAAGCCTCCACCGAAGATATTCAAATTGCATGTGTTATAAAAAACACAAGATTAACATACAAAAACAAAAAGTATAACTACACAAAAGTGATGACAAACTAATAATGCAATATATAAATAATAAAGAATAAAGACAAAAAAATAAGTGTGTGTGAGTGTGCATGGGATATAGTTTTTACAATTTATACTTATATTGACTCCTGAGAAAATAAGACGGTACACGTCACTATAAGTGAAACACACACAAAAAAAAAAAAAACAACAAAAAGAACATGGATACATGTATAACATTACATTGGGAAAGTCAAGTGGTCCTTCAAACGTCTTTTGTAACATTTCAAAGAGGAAGAGTCTTTGCCAAGTGGGAAAAATCATTCCACAATTTAGTCCCTAAATCTCACCGAACATTGACGTCTGCAGGTGAGAAATTTAGGAGGATGAAGATCTGAGGATTGTCCAGTTGAATAAGAATGAACCTGTGAATTTGATTTAAATTCACAGGTTCACACAATATCTGGAAAATGCTGTTCAATCATAATTTTTCACCCCATAGATCAACTCTATGGAACAATAGAGTAGAAGATCTTTGTTTAAACAAAGCTGGTTTGAGAAAGGGATAGTTTTTGTCACTGATCTGCTAGATGATATTGGGAATGTAATTGATTTTGCTTCCTTCTTGAACAAATATGGTTTAAATTGTCATGCAGAATTTATAAAGGTTTGTAAAGCCATTCCCCTGCCACTTATTAATTTGATTAAAAGTGCTCTAATGTGTGTAGATATTGAGACAGCACTTCCTGTGTTAGGTATTGAGGATTATGGGTTATTGGATAAGAAATGTAACAACAAGTTTATAAGTGCTGTCTTTAAGTCGAGATCATTTAACGACTATCACAGAGGGTTTTATTCTGACACTTCAGTCTTTATTTAAGTTTGTCACAAGAAAAATCCCACTCAAACTATATCAAATGGCCCATTCCCCCCAAAGTCAAGGAAACTCATTTTAAATTGATCAATAAAAACTATCCAACCGCTGGATTTTTGAGACATAGATTTAAATTTGAAGTTGACCCCTGTGCTTTTTGCAATGAATCTGAAGAATCACTTGATCACATGTTTCTATTGTGTCCTGTCTCACACTTTTTTTGCTGGAAATTAGAAATTGGCTATCTTTAAAAACGAATGACATTCCAAATTTAGAAATCGTTAACATTATTTTTTACATAGATACAATTGACAAATCAGTGTCTCTCTTGGTTAATGTCATTCTCTTACTGGCTAAATATCACATACATTGTTGTAAGTGGAGAAAAATGAAGCCCTCTTTCCAATGTTTTTTAAATGATTTCAAAAGTCTTTTTGTTTCTTTAAAAATGATTAAGTCAAATAATTCTGCAAAAAAATTATTAACCGATATATCAAAGTATCTTTTATTTTAAGTCTCTTTCTGAAATGTCGATGCTAAATGCTTTAAAATGCCTTACTGTTCCTTTGTATTAACTTTACTTGTCTATCTTATTTTTGTTTATAGGTCTCTTGTTCATGAAACCTCCCAAATGTTCTTTTTTCTTATATTATATTTCCTCTACTAGCAGTTTGTATAAAGTGTGTTTTTCTTGTTTAAAAAATTGTGTTGACACAATAGACTTTGGAATCAATAATTTAATTATATTGGCTAAATCTTTTATTCATAAATGTCGCTTTTTGAAAATTAATCCAATCTTTATTGCATATCTAAACGAAATAATTCAGTACAAAAAATATTTAAAATCTTGCATGATTCAAAAAGCCCAGCATCTTCATAAGTATCTTTGTTCCCTAATTCCTGACTGATCACTTTCCTTTTTTTATTTTATTATATTGTTTATTCCTTTTCTTTCTTTTTCGCTCTGTATCGTCTTTGTTTTGTTTTACTCATTGGTCGCTCAGTGTTCTTTGATGCAAATGTTCTTCTGGAATGTATAATGTGCCTTGTTTTTTTTTTGTAAAATCAATAAAGAGGTTGGGAAGAAGAAAATAAATAGATGTGTACAGCACAATTCCACACAATGTAATTCAAAGTACTTTACATCAACAGTAAAAGCAGCAAGACACAATTAAACAGTAAATGACAAATAAAATGAAATAAAATGACAAAATAACTTATTTGACAATTTCCCCCTGTTTCAAGTAGATTTTCACTTGAAATAAGTAGAAAAATCTGCCAGTGGAACAAGATTTTTTTGCTTGTAATGAGAAGATAAATCTTGTCCCACTGGCAGATTTTCCTACTTATTTCAAGTGAAAATTTACTTGAAACAGGTGAAAATTGTCAAATAAGTTATTTTTCTGGTGTTATTTTTCTGGTGATGACTCTAAATGTTGAAATAGCAGTAAAACCACATTCATTGATGAAATGACATAAGGGATGGAAAGGGGGGATGGCAGTTTTACTGGGGGGATGATTTGGACCGTTTTTATTTCAGGGGGGATGCCATCCCCTCTCATCCCCCCTCAACTCCAGTACTGGGAGTACATTTTATTTTATGTCATAAATAATAAATGCACAATGACCTTTGAAATTGTGGTCCTTACAAACACCAGGAAACTGGACCACATTACACCAGTCATAAAATGTACTCCCATATGGTGAAGGTTTGGATCATAAAAATCTGATTGCAGCTGCTGAAATATCTTTATAAAATATACAGGACTGTGTCAGAAAATTAGAATATTGTGATAAAGTCCTTTATAAGATAAGATAAGATAAGATAAAACCTTTAATAGTCCCACAGAGAGGAAATTCGCAGTTTACAGCAGCAAAGGGGATAGTGCAAAAAATAACCCAAAAAACAAGAGGCATCAATAGAGAAGTAATAACACAGTAATAATAATAACACACTATAAACAGTAAACTGGTATATACAATACTAATAATAATAATAAGAAAAATAAATAATAAGAAATACTAGTATATAAAAAGATAACAGACGGATATTTACAGACGGATATTTACATAATTGCAAGTTGCAGTGAGTGAAAGATATTGCACATTATTTCCCTTTATGTACATTTATTGTCAGGTTGTATATGTGTTATTTAGTTATTTAGTATGTGGTTATTTTCTGTAATGCAATTACAGAAACAAAAAGGTCATACATTCTGGATTCATTACAAATCAACTGAAATATTGCAAGCCTTTTATTATTTTAATATTGCTGATCATGGCTTACAGCTTAAGAAAACTCAAATATCCTATCTCAAAAAATTTGAATATTCTGGGAATCTTAATCTTAAACTGTAAGCCATAATCAGCAATATTGAAATAATAAAAGGCTTGCAATATTTCAGTTGATTTGTAATGAATCCAGAATGTAGGACATTTTTGTTTTTTTAATTGCATTACAGAAAATAAAGAACTTTATAACAATATTCTAATTTTCTCAGACAGACCTGTATTATGAAGAAGCGTGATTAAAATACTGAGTACCGCTTTAAGGAAGGTCAAAGTTCACAGTTCACCTCACACGTGGTTAAAACAATATGGCGGCGCCCTAATAGATCCATGAGTTAGACGTGGACGAGAAAGATCCGTGTTTGCAGGTTTTGCAGGTACGTGAATGTTTGCAGGTCCTTGTTAAACGTCCCTGCACTGGAAAATGTTTAGTCTGGACGTGAAAAGGGCCAGGTTTTAATAGTAGCGTTACTTTTCCTGGGAATATCAAACAATGCGCAAATAAACATAAGGAGCTGCTCAAGTGTTGAAGCTTCTGTGTTTAACATGTTTCCTCTTGACAGCTGGGAAACCTACACGGTCTTTCTAGTTTAACTTGTTTAAATTTAAGTAAAGGCTGCACCTTTCTGGATCTGTAACCGAAATCAAATGGAAGTTTGTTTTATTTGAGGGATTTGTTGTCACATGTGGGAAGTCTCTAGTTCTGCACAGAAGTGGTTGTTTTATAAACCAGATATGTCCAGAACTCGAGTTGTAAAAAAAAAAAAAAAAATCAGGGGGGGTGGTGGATTTTATCGTATGGGGACAGATAATTTGTGCTGATTACAAATAATATAATATATTACAAATAATAGCAGTGACCAAAACACCTGCAGAAATACTGCAGGAATGACATAGCAGCAGTTAAATGCAGCCTTCTGTAAGCTTTAAATATCCACTGGGCTTACATCAAATACATCAAAACACAACAATAGAAAACACTTTTCTGAACTTATCAATATGACTCTGTCCTTCACAGGATAAGTAACATGGATCACTGCAAAAACTCACAATCTTAACAAGAATATTTGTCTTATTTCTAGTTAAAATCTCCAATTTTAGTAAAAAAAATCTAATTACACTTAAAACGAGACTCATCACTGGAAAAAAACAACAATTTTCACCTGTTTCAAATAGATTTTCGCTTAAAATAAGTAGAAAAATCTGCCAGTGGAACAAGATTTTTTTGCTTGTAATAAGAAGATAAATCTTGTCCCACTGGCATATTTTCCTACTTATTTCAAGTGAAAATTTACTTGAAACAGGTGAAAATTGTCAAATAAGTTATTTTTCTGGTGTTATTTTTCTGGTGATGACTCTAAATGTTGAAATAGCAGTAAAACCACATTCATTGATGAAATTACATAAGGGATGGAAAGGAGGGATGGCAGTTTTACAGGGGGGATGATTTGGACCGTTTTTATTTCAGGGGAGGATGCCATCCCCCCTCATCCCCCCTCAACTCCAGTACTGGATATGTCATTGTGGTTAGATTTTTCTCATGCAGAAGTGCTTCACATGGCTTTAATTAATACAAAATACAAGATAGAATAACTTTTCACCACTTCGCCGCCTGAAGTGTGTATAAATAAACACCTAAAGCCTCCACCACTAATTCTCTGTTAATATGAGCTGCTCAAACATGAACATTTCAGTAATAGGTTAGCACTGCATGTTACTGCACTACTGTTAAGGGTTTTTCACTGTTTACAGTTTGTGTTTACTTGAAGCCCTTCTACATCAGAACTTCATGATAAAAATAACTGTTGTGGTTTTGTTCTGCTTCAGATTTGTTATGATTCTTTATTCATGTGCACATTGGCTTAATTTGTCCAGCTCTGCAAGACTTCCAAAAAGGATGCTGAATAAATACGCAAAGGAAGATGTTTTAATCAGCATGCCTTTGTTCCAGGAACTGTGTTGGAAGAGCTTGACAGCTTTTATGAATGGAGCATCCGAATTAAGAGATAGAAGTTGCAATCCTCTGTTACATAAATATATATATGCGCGACCACCACAAACAAGTTAAAACAACGAATTAAGTGTTTTGTCAGAGAGTCAGTGCAGTCTGTGAGATTTCATATAGTTTCTACAGGACTGTCTCAGAAAATTAGAATATTGTGATAAAGTTCTTTATTTTCTGTGCAATAAATGCAATAAAATGCAATAAAAAATAATGCAATAAAAAAAAAGTCAACAATGTGGATTCATTACAAATCAACTGAAATATTGCAAGCCTTTTATTATTTTAATATTGTTGATTATGGCTTACATATTAAGATTTCCAGAATATTCTATTTTGAGATAGGATATTTGAGTTTTCTTAAGCTGTAAGCCATGATCAGCAATATTAAAATAATAAAAGGCTTTTAATATTTCAGTTGATTTGTAATGAATCCAGAATGTATGACATTTTTGTTTTTGTAATTGCATTACAGAAAATCACAATATTCAAATTTTCGGAGACAGTCCTGTGAACTATTCAAATGCTTCATCTTATCCAAATAATTCAATCTTACTTTGGTTGGTAATTTGTTGTTCACTTTTCTTTTTTTTTTTTAATAATATCCTTTTCTGATTTGTCTTCTCTTGACCTGTTTTAACCACTGGCTACCTCTGTAGCCACCATGGCCCACAATACAACAGCCTTATTTGACAGTCGTTCAGATCCCGAGCCCTCTGCATTTTTGTTGCAGTATCTTTGTTTTAATCTCCTCTAAACCAGTGATTCTTAACCATAGGGCCGCGGCCCACACTTGGGCCGCGAGCGCCATCTAGTGGGCCGCAAAAAAAATTCAGTTTTGTACGTGTGGGCCGCGGGGGCCGCAGGACTGCATAACAACTCCCGACCAAATGAGGAGAAGACACTCAGCTAGCTGTACGTGTAATAGTTAGAGAAATGGTGTGTATTTACAGAGTAAATCCTTCATTTTGCACAGAGCAGGTTTAGATCCGCCAGGATCAGGGATCGATTACTTGGGTCTGCGCCCAGAGCGAGCGCGGTCTGATCATTTATCCTGACGCGTCCCCGCGGCCGGGGAGGTCGGTGCCGCTCGGGCTTGCGGGCTCCGTCGTTTACTGCTGAAGGATTGTACATGTAGATGCGCGGGCTGACGTGTCTGCTGGACTGGACTGTTCGGACTTTCTCAAAAGCATTGGAAAGACTCGGCTGCTCCGCAGCCAGAGAGCTGCGGGCTCCCCGTCTCAGTTGATCAGGCTCGGATGAAACCTGACACGCTGAGTCCTCTGACAACTGATTCATGTAATATCTTAAATAAAGTACAGTCAAACTAAGTTTTGTTCCCGCTCTATTTTTAAATATGCACACTTGTATGCTTGTGTGTGTTGTTGTACGGCGGCGCTCCGTGTGTGTTAACGGGGCCTTTCCACACGGTGCGCTGTGTGTGTGTTTTAAAACCAGAAATGACACACAAAACTGAGGGTGCGTCTTTCCACACGGCGCCCGAATGGTCGTCAAAATACGGTAATTAGCTTGGCTCTATATACAGAGATGAGAAGCGTAACAGGTGGAAAGGGAAGTTCAACCCGGAATGGACCAATTCATCCTGTTCAGTCTTCCCACTGGGACAAAACCAGTGTCTCATACGTTCAGAGACTGTGGCGTTCAAAGTGCCAAAGTGAAACGCTGAAACAAAACACAAAGTTTTTCATCAAACATATTACCTGAAGTCTGAACTGAAGTCACAGAAAATAAACTGACCATCTAAAAACATGTTTGGGTCCACATACAGCTGTGAGGCAGCTTTCTCCACAATGAACATAATTGAAACTAAACATCGTTCCAGGTTCACCAATGTATATATGCATTTATTATAAAAATGTGTTGAGACAATTAAGAAAGAAAAGGGGAAATTCAAACTGCTGGTAGAGATATAAAATAAGATAGCATTTGAAAAATAAAATAAAATGTATTTTATTTTTAAGAGAAAAAAATAAGTGTAATTCAAGTTACACATGTTAAGTGTAAAATATGTACTTTTTTTAATATAACAGTCAGATGCAGATGTTGATACAACTATGAGGCTACTTGAATATATACATACGTATATATATATATATATATATATATATATATATATATATATATATTATGATGTTCTGGACCTTCGCTTGAGTAAATTTTCTCTAAATGGACCTCTTAAAGTTTTTGTTGAATACCCCTGCTATAAAGTGTTAATATTTAATGGGCCCCGGGCCACTCTGTACTGAAAAAATTGGGCCCCAAGGTCAGAAAGGTTAAGAACCCCTGCTCTAAACCACTCGACCCAGTGACTCCAAACCTAAGCCGAATTGTAGAACAGCAAGAGAGAAATGATCCAGATGTCTTTAGTATTGCATTTTTTTATCTGTCATTTTTTAATAGCTTCTAAAGCAGGGGTCGGCAACCCAAAATGTTGAAAGAGCCATATTGGACCAAAAACACAAAAAACGAATATGTCTGGAGCCGCAAAAAATGAAAAGTCTTGTATAAACCTTAGAATGAAGACGACACATGCTGCATGTTTCTATATTAGTTATAACTGGGGGAAGATTTTTTTTTTCATTATGCACTTCGAGAAAAATTTGAAATGTCGAGAAAAAAGTCGAAATCTCGAGAAAAAAGTCGAAATCTCGAGAAAAAAGTCGAAATGTCGAGAAAAAAGTCAAAATTTTGAGAAAAAAGTCAAAATTTCGAGAAAAAAGTCAAAATTTCGAGAAAAAAGTCAAAATTCAGAGAAAAAAGTCAAAATGTCGAGATTAAAAAGGAAAAAAAAAAAAAGAAAAAAAGAAGGAAAAAGGAAGAAAAAAAGAAAAGACAAAAGAAGAAGAAAAAAAAGGTTAAACATTTTTCAGTAGTACAAGTACAATTTTGAGAAAAAAGTCGAAATGTTGAGATTAAAAAGGAAAGGAAAATGGAAGAAAAAAAGAGGGGAAAAAAGGAAAAAAAAAAAAGTCAAACATTTCTGAAAAAGCTCCAGGAGCCACTAGGGCGGCGCTAAAGAGCCGCATGCGGCTCTAGAGCCCGGGTTGCCGACCCCTGTTCTAAAACATATGATTAAAGTCAAACAATAACATGCCTGGTAAAGTTTTCAAGTCTTTCCACAGGTTGTTTTGTATAAACCTTCACAGCCAGCGGAGTGATGGCAGAAATTAACGACAGTCCAGTGGCCGGTTCAACAGATCTTCCCCCAGCCCCTGAAACCGATGATCTAAAGACCGAGACTAAAGCTGAAGGGGACGGCAAGGCGGCTCCGGACCCGGCCCTGTACCGCTACATCAAAGACGACCTCTTCACCTCCGAGATCTTCAAAGTAGAGATCAGGAATCTCCCCAAGTTCGTCGGCTTCAACGACCTGAAGAAGTTCCTGACCAAACACGGCGTCAACCCGCACAAGATCAAGCTGCTCGGGAAGCAGATGTTTGCCTTCGTCACCTTCAAGAACGAGGAGGAGCGCGACAAGGCCATGAAGATGGTGCACGGCATGCAGTGGAAGGGGCAGGTGCTGAGCGTCCGGCTGGCCAAGCCCAAGGCCGACCCCATCCAGAGGACGAGGAGGATGCAGGAGGACGGAGGGAGCGGAGCCGGCCAGCCGGCCGCCAAGAGGCCGAAGGGGAACGGGGAGGACGGGGACGGGGACGGAGAGGAGGAGGAGCCGCTCACGGTGCAGATCGCCAACGTGGTGACTCCTCTGTGGAACGTTCCTTATGAGGAGCAGCTGAGGATGAAGGAGCAGGAGGTGGTGGAGGTTCTGCAGAGGCTGGCAAAGTAGGTGACGACGCTCGCATGGAGTCGTACAAGATCTACAGGACTGTCTCAGAAAATTAGAATATTGTGATAAAGTACTTTATTTTCTGTAATGCAATTACAAAAACAAAAATGTCATACATTCTGGATTCATTACAAATCAACTGAAATATTGCAAGCCTTTTATTATTTTAATATTGCTGATCATGTATGGAGCCAAATCAAGGACAAAAGTTTTGCTAATTTGAAAATAAAATTTGAACCTGAAAATTATTTTTTACAGTTTCAATTTTTTCTTTACAGTATCAGATCTTTTTTTCAGTTTCAGAACTTTTTATTTCAGTTTCACATCTTTTTTTTTTTCAGTTTCACATCTTTTTTTTTTTCAGTTTCACATCTTTTTTTTTTTTTCAGTTTTACTCATGATACCACGCCCCTCTCAGTTGATGCCACGCCCTCTACGCCATATTGGGGCCAAAAGTCCGAAACTGAAAAAAAGATTTGAAACTGAAAAAAAAAGATGTGAAACTGGAGAAAAAAAAAGATGTGAAACTGGAGAAAAAAAAGATGTGAAACTGGAGAAAAAAAAGATGTGATACTGAAAAAAAGATCTGATACTGAAAAACAAAAAATTGAAACTGTAAAAAAGAATTTTCAGGTTCAAATTTTATTTTCAAATTAGCAAAACTTTGGGCCTTGATTTGGCTCCATAATCATGGCGTACAGCTTAAGAAAACTCAAATATCCTATCTAAAAAAATTTGAATATTCTGGGAATCTTAATCTTATACTGTAAGTCATAATTAGCAATATTAAAATAATAAAAGGCTTGCAATATTTCAGTTGATTTGTAATGAATCCAGAATGTATGATATTTTTGTTTTTTTAATTGCATTACAGAAAATAAAGAACTTTATCACAATATTCAAATTTTCTGAAACAGTCCTGTAGTCCTGATATCGTACAGCAGCAACCCGCGGTTCAGACTGTTTTTATTCACATTCAAAATGATTCAATCATTTAACACAATGTTTTTTTCCAGAGAGATCGGCAGTACCAACAAGTCCATGCTGCCGTGGCTGTTTGCACAGAAGGGCAAATACAACAAAATGTGCTGTCCGCTGGAAGCTGTTAAGCCGTCTCCCACGCAGGTTTTAATGCATAACTTATCTCCAATGATAAATTAAGTTATGGATCATCTTTGGGGTCAAAGACAAACTGTTGCGCTGAAAATCAGAAAAACAGTTAGTCTTTAGTGTCTTTGAGTGTACTGCTTTTATGATTTTTACTAATGTAAAGCGTCTTTGAGTACGAGAAAAGCGCTATACAAATAAAATTTATTATTATTATTATTCAACAGTAAAGTAATCAGATTACAAAGTAACGCAGAGGCCACACTTAACTGTTTATAAAGACTTAAAGCAGTCACATTATTATAATTTAAACTTGAAAGAAATTCTGCTCGTTCTAAAGCTTTATTTACCTCTACAGGACTGTCTCAGAAAATTAGAATATTGTGTTTTTCTGTAATACAATTACAAAAACATCATACATTCTGGATTCATTACAAATCAACTGAAATATTGCAAGCCTTTTATTATTTTAATATTGCTGATCATGGCTTACAGCTTAAGAAAACTCAAATATCCTATCTCAAAAAATCAGAATATTCTGGGAATCTTAATCTTAAACTGTAAGCCATAATCAGCAATATTAAAATAATAAAAGGCTTGCAATATTTCAGTTGATTTGTAATGAATCCAGAATGTATGACATTTTTGTTTTTTTAATTGCATTACAGAAAATAAAGAACTTTATCACAATATTCAAATTTTCTGAGACAGTCCTGTATTTACCTCTATATCTGTGAGTAATCTTGCAACGTTCTCACAGCAGAGTCTGAGACTTTGCATGTCCGATTTTTGTTCTTGACATAAAAAAGATTGTTCCCTAATACACACAGGCCTTTTTAATCTTTTTTCTTTTAGCCTTAGGCCACATGCAAGAAGAACAGTATTTAATTTGTTGCTGCTTGGACGTGTTTCTAACGTTGTTCCTGGATCGCTGCAGACGGAGTACAGAAACAAGTGTGAGTTCCTGATCTCGGCGGGAGCAGACGGAGAAGATAAGACCATCGGTTTCCGCCTGGGCAAATATAAAGGCGGCTCGTGTGCGGTGGTGGGACCGGCAGAAACCTGTCACGTCTCCGCAGAGACCAAGACCGTGGTCAGGGAATTCCAGAAGTTCATCAGGTATTTACCGCACAATCATGAGGATCAAAAACAGAGATTAACCCTTGGGATGTCTTTGGGTCAAGGGAGGGGGAAGGAGAAGAGAAGGAATGAAGGAAGGGAGAAAAGATGGGAGGAAGGAAGTAAGGAGAAAAGATGGAAGGAAGGAAGGAAGTAAGGAGAAAAGAAGGAAGGAAGTAGGAAAGGGAGTAAGGAAGTAGGAAAGGGAGTAAGGAAGGGGGAAAGAAGGAAGGAAGGAAGTAGGAAAGGGAGTAAGGAAGGGAGAAAAGATGGATGGAAGGAAGGAGAAAGGAGTAAGGAAGTAGGAAAGGGAGTAAGGAAGGGGGAAAGAAGGAAGTAAGGAGAAAAGAAGGAAGGAAGTAGGAAAGGAAGGAAGGAAGGAAGGAAGTAGGAAAGGGAGTAAGGAAGGGGGAAAGAAGGAAGGAAGTAGGAGAGGGAGAAAGGAAGTAGGAAAGGGAGTAAGGAAGGGAGAAAAGATGGAAGGAAGTAGGAAAGGGAGTAAGGAAGGGGGAAAGGAGGAAGGAAGTAGGAAAGGAAGTAGGAAAGGGGGTAAGGAAGGGAGAAAAGATGGAAGGAAGGGAGAAACGAGGGAAGGAAGGAAGTAGGAAAGGGAGTAAGGAAAGGAGAAAAGATGGAAGGAAGGAATGGAGAAAAGGAAAAAAAGAAGAAAAAGCAAATAAGGTAATAAAGGAACGAATGACAAAAGGGAGGTAGGAAGAAAAATTAGGAAAAGAGGAAAGGCAGAAGGAAGGAGAGAGCAGGAGGAAAGAAGGATAGAAGAATTGGGTCATTTTGACCCAAAGACAGCACAAGGGTTAAGAGTTTTATTATGGTTCGTATTGACATGGTTAAACTAAGCTTGAAGAAGATTAAATGTGTCTGACGGCTCATGTTTCTGATTTATTTTCTCTATTATCGTGGTACCAGGACCACGGATCATGTTTCTGATTTATTTTCTCTATTATCGTGGTACCAGGACCACGGATCATGTTTCTGATTTATTTTCTCTATTATCGTGGTACCAGGACCACGGCTCATGTTTCTGATCTATTTTCTCTATTATTGTGGTACCAGGACCACGGCGTACTCCGTGTACTGCCCGGAGACGTATGAAGGCCACTGGAAACAGCTGACCGTCCGCACCACCAGGACCAAACAAGCCATGGCCATCGCTTTCTTCAACCCGCAGGTGACGGGACATTCAGTCTAAGCACGCCCGGGGACAGACATTGTTAGATTTTGTAATTTTTAAAGCCTCTCATGATCTCTAGAAACTGGAAGAAGACGAGCTCAGCACTCTGAAAGACTCCATGAAGAAGTTCTTCACAGAAGGAGAGGGGAAAGAGAGCGGCGTGACCTCTCTCTACTTCGCTAGAGAGGGCCAGAGGTGGAGAAAACTTCATAATACATTTAATGACTGATAAATATAAGGGTAATCCAATATTCTGCGTGTTTTTTGCATGTGAAGGAGGTCTCCTAACCTGGAGGACCTGCCCTGTGAGCTGGTGGCCGGAGACGCCTGCATTCACGAGGAGCTGCTGGGCCTGAAGTTCAGGATCTCTCCTCACTCCTTCTTCCAGGTCAGCGGGAAGAAACAGCTGGATTTAACTCATTCTAAGAAATTCACACGCTAGAAATAGGGCCAATCCCAATACACCCCCTACTTTCTACCACTACACCTAAAAATGAAGCCACATATTTTAGGGTCCTTGAAATCTTCCCATGGGCCTGTCCCAATACTCCCACTACTCCTACTTTTCAGCACCACCCCTAAATTTAGCTTGCTACGTCACTGCGTGGTTTATGTTCGGGTACGTAAGCGACTGCGTAGTTACGTTTGCACAAACGTCACACCATATCAGGAAGCCCAGAGCTAAAAGCTGTTTTAATTTCAGCTGTAGCGCTGTTAATATGCCACTTTATTAAGTTTTAATATTTTTTCAGGCGTAAAAGTAACCGTTAAGATCCCCAACCTGGGCTCAGTTTATCCAAATAACGCCTGTTAAGAAATTTGCTCCGATGTTTTCGGAGAAGAGCCGCCGGCCCGGAGCAGCAGCAGCTCTGTGGAGAATTACCGCTGGCTGAAATAAATCATTTAGGAAGATAAATGTTGGTTTAATAGATTAAATCTAACAGTTGTAGCTACGCCTGTTAAGAAATTTGCTCCGAAAATTTCCTGCCGGCTTGCGAGCTGATTTATGGTTCCGCGTTAAATCGACGCAGAGCCTACGGCGTAGGTTACGTCGCCGCGTAACCTACACCGTAGGCTCTGCGTTGGTGTAACGCAGAACCATAAATCAGCCTTTATTCTGGCGAGGTTTGAAAAAGACTTCGCAACAACGAGCAAGAGAGGAATTATGTACATTCACTGAGTGAATATTATGAAAGTAAAATATATATTTCTCGCTAGAAATGTAATGAAAATGCATTTTTATGCAGAAACTAACTCAAAATATTGATTTTATTCACTAAAAAATAAGAAATGTCCGCCATGTTTTTTTTTTTTTTTGATTCAGTCCGCAAATGACGACGTAAAGCATTCTGGGAAATTTTTCTGGCCCTAGTTCAGCTAGTCAGCATCTGAAATCCCTCGCTATGAAGGGCTAGATTGTTGCCCCTAGCCCTCGTTTAAGCCACTACCCCTAGGTGAAAAGAGGAATTGGGACACCACTACCCTCACGGGAACGCACAAAATTTAGGGGTAGGGCTGAAAAGTAAGACTAGGGGGGGATTGGGACTGGGCCTAACTCAATTCTAAGAAATTCACACACTAGAAATACAGTCTATATGATCAAGTAAATATCTCCCGCCGCTCAGGTCTGGATTGTGACGAAAACTAACGTCTTCACAAACAGGAGCTGTGTTTTTGTTTAAGGATGCTCAGATAGAAAACACAGATTATTGAAGGTGTGAGTTGTGTTTTCTAGTTTGCCAGACTTAGAAATGTACAAGCGTGACCCCCTCCCTGACTGCCCAGCTGTTATTGATGTTTGATGCTGATGTTTGTTCCGGCAGGTGAACACGGCTGCTGCAGAGGTTCTGTACTCGGCCGTGGGGGAGTGGGCCCAGCTGGACCAGGACAGCACCGTGCTGGACGTTTGCTGCGGAACCGGAACCATCGGCATCTCACTGGCTAAGGTTGGTGTTCATGTTCTAATCTAAACAATTTAAGAAGAAATGTAAAGAGTTTATTTGAGGTGTAAAAGTGAAGGCTGTGTTTAAAGATCAGCAGCTGTGTGTGTTCTGGTGTTTAGTCATGTTGTCTTTGTATGTTTGTATACGTATTATATTTATATCATGGTTATATTATATTTATGATAGAGCTTACATTTGGTATTAAACAGGTTATTTTTGTAAAAATGATATATATTTATACTACGGAAGAGTATTAGGGCCATGCAGGAGAAAAAATATTTGAGGGGAAGATTTTTTTTTTATTGTGCACTTTGAGGAAAAAAAGTCAATTTTGAGAAAAATGTCGAGATTAATGTTGAAATACAATTTCAAGAAATAAATTTCTTGTTTCTCGAAATTGTACTTCGACATTAATCTCAACATTTCGACTTTTCTCGACATTTTGACTTTTTTCTCGAAGTGCATAATGAAAAAAAATCTTCCTCTAAAATATTATTTACATTTTTTCCTGCCTTGCCCTAATACTCCTCCGTATTATACAAAGTAAATGCAGACATATAATTTATGTTTAGTTGTGGAAAGGGGGTGGGATTAAATAAGTTTATACTTCCTCCCACTCCTTTTCCAACATGTAACTGAAAAATGTGTTTTGATGGTTTTTTTTCTTTATGGTGGAATGCCCACCTGTATTTGTTTTATCTTTTTTCTTGTTTTTTTATATATGTTCGAAATAAACAGAACAAACAAAACAAACAGGGTTGGTTTTCATTTAAAGAGCAAATGTTTGAAATGAGCTGAGAAATGTGACCTGACTTGTTCTGATTAACATTTTCTTGTAGTCTTGGTTGATTTATTTTTATTGGGTATGTTTGCAACTAGCTGGTGTCAGGAACACACACACAAACACACACACCTGTTGCAGATTTTCATTGTGACCTTTGTTTTCTTGTTTCTAGCGAGTGAAAAGGGTGATTGGGATTGAGATGTGCCAGGAGGCCGTGCAGGACGCCAAGGTTAACGCGGAGCTCAACGGTAGGAAACAAACTACACTCAACATATTTACCCTGTTTCTAAAAGGAGCATAAAGGCCTTTTTTAACCCTTGTGCTGTGTTTGGGTCAAGGGGAGGGTGAAGGGAGAAGAGAAGGAAGGAAGGAAGGAAGGAAGGAAAGGGAGTAAGGAAGGAAGGGAGAAAAGATGGATGGAAGGAAGGATGAAAGAAGGAAGTAGGAAAGGGAGTAAGGAAGGGAGAAAAGAAGGAAGGAGGAAAGAAGGAAGTAGGAAAGGGAGAAAAGATGGAAGGAAGGGAGAAAAGAAGGAAGGAAGGAAGGGAGAAAGGAGGAAGTAGGAAGTAGGAAAGGGAGAAAAGATGGAAGGAAGGAAGTAGGAAAGGGAGTAAGGTAGGGAGAAAGGAAGGAAGGAAGTAGGAAAGGGAGTAAGGAAGGGAGAAAAGAAGGATGAAGGAAAGAAGGAAGTAGGAAAGGGAGAAAAGATGGAAGGAAGGAAGGAAGGAAGGGAGAAAGGAGGAAGGAAGGAAGTAGGTAAGGGAGAAAAGAAGGAAGGAAAAGCAAATAAGGTAATAAAGGAACGAATGATGAAAGGGAGGTAGGAAGATAAAGGAGGAAAAGAGGAAGGAAGAAGGAAGGAGAGAGCATGGCAGAAGGAAAGAAGAATTGGGTCATTTTGACCCAAAGACAGCACAAGGTTAAAGAGCTTAAATTTAATTGTAACATGTTATAGAAAAAGGCGACGTGTCCAGTGATACATAGTTTAACCGGTTATCTCTCTGTTTGCTTGTTAAGGTCTAAGTAATAAAGAGTTTAGTTTTAACCGGTTATCTCTCTGTTTGCTTGTTAAGGTCTAAGTAATAAAGAGTTTAGTTTTAACCGGTTATCTCTCTGTTTGCTTGTTAAGGTCTAAGTAATAAAGAGTTTAGTTTTAACCGGTTATCTCTCTGTTTGCTTGTTAAGGTCTAAGTAATAAAGAGTTTAGTTTTGACCGGTTATCCCTCTGTTGGCTTGTTAAGGTCTAAGTAATAAAGAGTTTAGTTTAACTGGTTATCTCTCTGTTGGCTTGTTAAGGTCTAAGTAATAAAGAGTTTAGTTTTAACCGGTTATCCCTCTGTTGGCTTGTTAAGGTCTAAGTAATAAAGAGTTTAGTTTTAACCGGTTATCTCTCTGTTTGCACGTTAAGGTCTAAGTAATAAAGAGTTTAGTTTTAACCGGTTATCCCTCTGTTGGCTCGTTAAGGTCTCAGTAATATCGAGTTTCACTGTGGGAAAGCGGAAGACGTGTTTCCAAACATCCTCAACGCCGTGGTGTCTCCCAGCGTCACCGCCATCGTGGACCCGCCCAGGGCCGGCCTGCGTGAGTACAAACTACCCACACATGGAATCAGCTTCTCTCCACAACTACTTTAAGTGAAGTTTTCTTACAACAGACTCCAAGGTGATCCTGGCCATCAGGAGAGCGGCTCATCTGAAGAGGCTCGTCTATGTGGCGTGTAACGCCAAGGCCGCCATGAACAACTTCATTGAGTGAGTATTATTTTTTTTTTCCTTTTTAAGCTTTGTTTTTAATGATTCAGTCATACCTTTATACACTAGATCAGCGGTCGGCAACCCAAAATGTTTTAGAGCCATATTAGACCAAAAACACAAAAAACAAATATGTCTGGAGCCGCAAAAAGTGAAAAGTCTTGTATAAGCCTTAGAATGAAGACAACACATGCTGCATGTTTCTATATTAGTTATAATTGGGGGAAGATTTTTTTATTTTTTTATTATGCACTTAAAGACGAGAAAAAAAGTCAAAATGTCGAGGAAGAAGTCAAAATGTCAAGATTAATGTTGAAGTACAATCTTGAGAAAGAAGTCGAAATGTTGAGGAAAAAAAGTCGAAATGTTGCGGAAAAAAAGTCGAAATGTCAAGATTAATGTTGAAGTACAATCTTGAGGAAAAAAGTCAAAATGTTGAGAAAAGTCAAAATTTCGAGAAAAAAAGTCAAAATTTCGAGATAAAAGTCAAAATTTCGTGAAAAAAGTTGAAATGTCGAGAAAAAAGTCAAAATTTCAAGAAAAAAGTCAAAATGTCAAGATTAATGTTGAAGTACAATCTTGAGAAAAAAGTCGAAATGTTGAGAAAAAGTCAAAATGTCAAGATTAAAAGAGGAAAAAAGAAGAAAAAAAAGATAAGAAAGAAGAAAGGAAAAAAAGGTCAAACATTTTTGAAAAAGCTCCAGGAGCCACTAGGGCGGCGCTAAAGAGCCGCGGGTTGCCGACCCCTGCACTAGACCAGTGGTCCTCAACCTTTTTTCAGTGATGTTCCCCGGGAAATATTTTTTCAGCTAAGTACCCCCTAACCAGCGCAAAGCACTTTTGGTTGTAAAAAAAAAAAAGACCTAAAACAGAGCACTGTGCCATCAGTAACTGATTTATTAAACATAAAAATATTGCTGCTACGCTTCAACCACGACTCCATCGTTGGTCCAAGTGATTGACAGGTTAGGTGGAACCATCCTGGTGTGGGGGATACTCTGCGGTTTTAGGATAATAAGTTAAATAGCCTACTCCTGAAGATAATTCATTTTACGAATTTAGACTTATAATTTCCTTAATTATTTATGAAATAATTATTTTTAAAGGATTTTTGCATGGATGCTACTTTTTAAATGTATATTTTAAAATCTCACATACCCCCAGGGGTACGCGTACCCCCATTTGAGAACCACTGAACTAGACTAAAGTAAAAATAATAAAAATAAACCTTTTATAAGTGCAATAACCACTAAATACCTCACTTATTTTTGAAAATATTTGTAATTTTTTTGTAAATATCAATTTTTTTGGTGTTTACTGTTTTTTTTCTCTCTTGTACATACTCTTTTTCTACTTTTTATATTGCTCTTTTTTATTATTTAACTATTTATTGTTTATTTCTATTTAAAACATTTTTGTATAAAGCGTGTGTGTGTTTTGGCTGCTGCACGACTGAATTTCTCCTCTGGGAGATCAATAAAGTCTTCTATTCTAACACTGATTTCTTTTCCTCTTCAGTCTGTGCAGAGCTCCGTCCAACAGAGTTCACGGGCCCCCGTTCCGCCCGGTGCGAGCCATGGCCGTGGATCTGTTCCCTCAAACCAAACACGTTGAAATGCTTCTGCTGCTGGAGAGAGTGGACTACGACTCCCGGCCGTGATCGTGGACTACGACTCCCGGCCGCGATCGTGGACTACGACTCCCGGCCGCGATCGTGGACTACGACTCCCGGCCGCGATCGTGGACTACGACTCCCGGCCGTGATCGTGCACTACGACTCCCGGCCGTGATCGTGCACTACGACTCCCGGCCGTGATCGTGGACTACGACTCCCGGCCGTGATCGTGCACTACGACTCCCGGCCGTGATCGTGGACTACGACTCCCAGCCGTGATCGTGGACGACGACTCCCGGCCGTGATCGTGGACTACGACTCCCGGCCGTGATCGTGGACTACGACTCCCGGCCGTGATCGTGCACTACGACTCCCGGCCGTGATCGTGCACTACGACTCCCGGCCGTGATCGTGGACGACGACTCCCAGCCGTGAACGTGGACTACGACTCCCAGCCGTGATCCAGGACTATGACTCCCAGCCGTGATCGTGGACTACAGTTGTAGGAGTGGTTTGAGTAGCCTCAAATAAGACATTTGGAATAAAACTACCACCTCAATCTTCAGTGAGTTCTCAGATGACAAAATGGATACGGTGGCGCAAGTACACAAAGGAAGGAAAGAAAAGATGAGCATATCCAAATTCAACATATTTCCTCATGGCATTTCAAAACTGAGGCAGAAAAAAGACAAAATCAATAGTCAGTATTTGCTAAAGTAGAGCGTAAAAAGCTGCCTTGCATTCGACGGCAAGAAAGAGGCACCAGCAAATGAAAGATTTGTGCTCGTGTAAATATCCTACCCTTTCATTTTGTAATGTTTCACATACACTTACTTAACGAAAAATTCAAAGACGGCAACATCATGGGTCCGTGTACTTTGCGGCCATCCGTTTTTTTGTTTTGAAATGACAGAATAAAAATAGAGAAATAATCCAAAATAATCTGTTTCCCATCGTTTGTTTTGATAATAAAAAACGGAAAACGGATCGTTATCCGATTTCATTGATGTGTTTGAAAATCGAAGTTGGGAATTAAAACAGCGAGTGGAAAACTCTTCTCTACATCCTTGGAAACGAATAGGAAATAGAGAAAAGAGTTTTCCACTCGCTGTTTTAATTCCCAATTTCGATTTTCAAACACATCAATGAAATCGGATAACTTTCCGTTGTCAAATCAAAAGATGGGAAACGGATTATTTTGGATTATATCCCTATTTTTTTATTTTGTAATTTCAAAACAAAAAACGGATGGCCACAAAGTTCACGGACCCATCATGGAAAAAGTAAAACCACAAGGATCCCTGAATAGAATAGAAACTTTTAGTTGCGGTTATTATTCAAATAAAAATCAAAGGACGGTGATAATTTCTGGGGGTTGGAGGTCAGGGTGGAGCTGTAATTCTTACCTGGGGGTTCCATTCTCCATTTATGTTCATGTTGCCTTGAGAAAAGGCCTTTTCTTTTGCAAGGGATGTATTAAAAAAAATAATTCTACTTTTCCTCTGGATATGCTGTCATGTCTTGTGTTGGTGTAAAAACGTTGGCATATTTATTTAAGACAGCTATTATGGCTTATGTCTGAACGGAATTTTTCATAAAAGATCTAAACCAGGGGTGTCAAATGTGTGGCCCGAGAGAGATTTTCATGCGGCCCGCAAGAAGTTTCCAACGCAAAAAACAGAAATGTTAATTTACTAAAAAGGAAGGCATAAATAATTGCCATGAATCGCAGCATATCCGATAATATATTTCTTCTACAAATCCATCGTTATTCCACAAAGAGAGCAGTTTTTTTAGTTTTCTAGAATGCATTTGCCGATTTTATTTCTTTGTAGACGGTCGTTTATTTTTATTAACCGACGATTATATATTTTAGCAGGAAAAATATCACTGCTAAAAAAGATGATAGAAGATATTTATTTGGAGAATTTCAATTTTGAATACGAGGATAGTGACAAAGTAAAACAGTTAAGAGAAGTGCTGACTTTTTCGGCACACTGGCGTAAATATCCGCGCCAATTTTTAAAAATAAATACACTTAATTGTACTGGAAAAATCTCTAAATCATAAAGAAACACTTGCATGTAATAAAGATTTTGCTTTTAATTAAATGTCCTATAAAAAAGCAAAATATAAAAACATACTTGTTTCTGTTTCTTTGTAAAATGATATTACATAATTTGAAAAAAGAAATTTCAAGAAGATCCTGAAGAAATATATTTTACATAATTAGTGTAAACAAAGTGCATATTTCCTTTAAAATTAAACTGATATTGGATTAGATAACAGTAAAAAAAAGAATTATAAATTTTTTTTTTGCCCTGTGAGAAAAAAATTTCGCCAAGCAAATGAGTTTGACACCCCTGATCTAAACACTGCACAAATGAAAGCTCTGGTGCAGTTTTATTATTTACCCTTTTCCTGACTTAGGAAGAAAAAAAAAGCTGTAACGTTCTAGTCAAGACATTTTATTTTGCATTACAAATATCACTGTAGTCACAGCGCTCAAGTTGCAATACATAACTTCCTAGGCAGCATTTTTTTTTTTTTCTGAACAATTTATTGGTACAACTCAACACAATATTTTTCTCTTTCCAACCAGCACAAAGTCAGCGAGGTGGCGTGTACAGAGGGGTAAAGCACATCCTGAAAGCGACCTACACAATCACAAGAGCCTTGTTGAAGCTGATGTCTCTGGATGGTTTTGTAGAAGCAAAAGCCATTTATTTGAGAATACAAAGCAGTTTAACTTTTTGCACCAGCGAGGGCGTTTTTTCTATCTTTGTCAGTGTTATAGATCAACTTCAGTCTTTACGTAACAG
Source organism: Cololabis saira (assembly GCF_033807715.1). Taxonomy (NCBI): domain Eukaryota; kingdom Metazoa; phylum Chordata; class Actinopteri; order Beloniformes; family Belonidae; genus Cololabis; species Cololabis saira. The sequence goes on along the minus strand of NC_084595.1, from coordinate 6,820,118 downwards.
CTCGAAGCAACATTAACATCTCTATAAAATGCATAAGACTAGATGTAAGCTTTGGTGTTCACTGTGTCATCAGCTTTCACAAGGCTGCCTTTCCAGAAATGTTTTCTACGCATGGTCAGACAGTAGAATCAAACTGTCACAATAATGGCAAAACATACACAAAATACACAGTTTATTAAGACAAGTCTTTAAAATCCACACATGCTGCAGGCTTATTTCCCTATGTATGACATTTTGCAAGCTGTCTTCATTAAAAATACTGACTTGACTATAAATGCTTTATCAAGTTAACGGGGCTTGGTCTTTCCACTTCTTGCTGAAGGATGTTTTTAGGTCCAATTATTTAGTCTGAGCCCTTCATAAAACGGATTAACTAAGGCAACATGTAGCCATGGTTTTCTTTTTTAAAAAGGGCAGCAAAAAAATGAAAACCAACTGAAACATGCCAAGAAGTTTGCATGTAGTTCTTTGTTTTAGCATAGAATAAGGAAATGAGATCTAAAAGCGTTGGAAGAAGTTCATCTAAGTTACAGTAATCTGACTCCGTACTGGCCGTTACTGCAGCGCGGCGGAGGAGAGGAACGACCTCGGCCTCGTTTCACCAAAGCAAATAAAGACGAAAAGCAACACCACCCTCCCGATACAAAAAGCCGACTCTAATATCTGTAATGTAGTTATTCCTGTACCAACATCGTGGTCGCCCAACAAATAAATCCCACAGGACAGGAGTGCGTAACAATAGGTTTCTTTTAAACAGTGATTTTGCGTTTTTGTCGTGCAAACCAAGAGACAGCAACTTTCCATTTTGAGGATAAACAAAATGAGACATTTCTTTTCGTCCAAAACATCCAGAACACCTACCATTAAAAATAGCCAAATAATCAAGGAACTTCAGTTTTAATTGAAATGAACGGTAATCAGTACAAGTAATAGTAGTCCCTTTAAAATACTTAGCACAAAACAATAATAGGTGCTGGTACTCAGATTGTGACTGCTGAAAATAACACTTCAAAAGACAAACGAAATAATAAAAATGTGTGGTTGTTGACGTTTCAGATGCATGCATGCATTTTTTCCCCATTCCAATATTCTTCATATTTCAACCAAATCGTGTCGACTTCTCTGCATCCCAGAGGAACTTTGTTTGTGCCGTAGTAAGGATGCATCTGCAGAGGTAGAGAGTTTTTCTCTAGGGGTTTTTAATGTGCATTTAGTTCCACCCTTGCACCTACCTGCTAAGCCGGGAAAATGCATGTGAAGAAGGCGAGCAGCTCGACGCGTCACTATAGTGCCTTTAGAATCTCTTCTGATGCATAATTCTATCTCATGACATGTTAAGTTTGACAGCGACTGGGTCCGACAGTGATATCCAAGGCTTAGACGTCGACAGTGCAGAGCGGCTCGCTCCCCGGCTGGGCCGACTCCATTATCGTTATCTTGGGTTTCTTTCGCGTTTCCTCCTGATGTGGAAATACAGTAAGAAAAAGACAACATGAGTGACTACTAGGAATGGGCGATATTTTACCATTCACGATTTACCGTCAAAATAATTCCCCACGGTAAGAATTTGTCATCTCACAGTAAAAACGATAAATTCCCGTTGACGTTTTTGTGTAAAGATGATTTATGGTTCTGTGTTAAATCAAGAAATAAATAAAGAAAAATTCCCATTGATACGTGTTTGTGTAACAAACATGGCGGATCTGAGTCATTCCAGTTTTGCAGTACAGGTGAACTCATTTAATTGGTTTTTATCAATTCAATTTAATTGGTGTAGTTTAGTAGTATTTAGTATCTTTTAGAGCAGTGTTTTGGCTCCAAAGACTGAATGTGGTGATAGATTTATAGTTAAAAAGGTGGAGTTGAATTGGTATCTTTTTTATCGTCATTTTTATCGTTATCGGGATAAATGCCAGAAATTATCGTGATACATTTTTTACTCCATACTGCCCATCCCTAGTGACTACGTTTACATGCAGTCAAAATTCGGGTTATTGCTAATATTCTGGTTACTGAAACATTCAGAATATTCCATTTACATGGCAATTAATCATTTGGGATATCTGGATCAAAACGGAGAACATCATGACGCAATTCCCGTCATTTCTGCTTCTTCTTCCTGTATCCAAATTCAAAACAAATGCTGCTTCGTGCAACTTTTCTCTCACCTTCTTGTAAATCTTCTATCCCGGTACTTTCTACCGTCTACAAATGCAGAAATGTTCATATCCTTCATTACATTTATGAAGTGATTAGTCTCCTCCTGGTCTTGGTTTCTCCGTGTTTATAAGAACTTCCTGGAGTCAAAAGACCAGGATTCCTTGTGACCAGAACATGTTCAGAAAACAAATTCCTGTTCCGTTTGATGGGGATATTCTGTTTGGAGTTTACATGACCCAATATTCAGGTTTTAAAAGGAGTAACCCAGGGCTCATATTGGGGTTTTTAAAAACCTGAATATGAGCAAATTCGGGTTATTCAAAGGGGTTATTGGTGTTTACATGGCCGTGAAAAACCGGGTTATTGCCAATATTCGGGTTTTAAAAGGGTTATTGATGCATGTAAACGCAGTCAGTGAAAGTAAGAAAGGAATTTCAATTACAAAGAAATACAAACATCCTCACAGGGGTAATGCAAATTTTTGAGGCTACTCAAACCACTCCTACAACTGAAACCTTGATTTAAGAGAGCTCAAATAAGACAGGCTCATTTGGAATAAAACTACCACCTCAATCATCTTCAGTGAATTCTCAGATGACAAAATGGATAGGGTGGTGCAAGTACACAAAAGGAAAGAAAAGATGAGCATATCCAAATTCAACATAAGAACCCGACATATTTCCTCATGGCATTTCAAAACTGAGGCAGAAAAGACTAAATCAAGAGTCAGTATTTGCTTCGTTATGCCGTAGTTTTTCACGTTGTAACAGGTTAAAGGAGAGCGTAAAAAGCTCTTACATTCGACGGCAGTAACACCGGCAAGAAAGAGGCAACCGGCAAATGAAAGGAGATTTGTGCTCGTGTAAATATCATACCCTTTCATTTTGTAATGTTTCACATACACTTAACGAAAAATTCAAACGCAAAGACGGCAACATCATGGAAAAAGTAAAACCACAAGGATCCCTGAATAGAATAGAAACTTTTAGTTGCGGTTATTATTCAAATAAAATCAAAGGACGGTAGTAATCTCTGGAGCAGTAATTCTTACCCTCTGAGCTGCCAGTTTTACCATTTCTTCTTGCAGTTTGTTCAAGATATGAAGATTTGGCTTGTTCTTTTTGGCGTACTGCTGCAGCTCAATCACACTCTTGTCCGAGTTCTCCTGAAAAACATGAAAATGCCTTTATTATGTGCGCATGTGATATTATGCACAAAAGAACTGTGGTCGCTTTTTACTGCACTTTCTGAAGATCGATGTTTTATTCACAATTTGACTATATGTTTTTTAACAATGGTTTTTTTTTCTTAAAAAAAAAAGAAGACTAACTTTCACTACCTTCCCATCTACAGTAGCAGACGACAAAGCGGCAACAGAAGGCAGTGCAGTCGTATTCAAATACATGTAGCAGTAGAGCCGTCAGAAGCTTTGAAGATTTGATGCTATTGGATTTAAAATGTTATGCATGTTGCGTGTTTATGTTCATATTTTTTTTTAAATATAAATGGTCTCTTTCAAACATTTGCAGTGTTCACAACTTCTTTTTAAATACAAAGAGACACTTTTAGAAATAAACTGTTTAAATTTGACCCTTGTGAGTCAGTATATTTAGGCTGTTCCTTCCTTTGCCATGTTAAAACGTAAAAATGCTCAGAAAATGTGCAATAGTGTCTTATTTCAGAAAAACATGGGCAATCTTATAATCTTTTTTTTTTTTTTTTTTTTTAATTTTCACCAACTATATGAACAGAACTGTAGTTAGTAAGTTATGTGCAACTATTGCTACTTTTGGTTTAGGAAAGAAATGCTATATAAAAACTGACTTAAAAACACAAAATGCTGAAAAAGGGCATTTTGTAAGACTGGAAGATGTGAAATAAAAAACACATCCAAAAATCTCCATATAAAAAGGAGTTGTCTATACAGGACTGTCTCAGAAAATTAGAATATTGTGATAAAGTTCTTTATTTTCTGTAATGCAATTTATAAAAACAAAAATGTCATACATTCTGGATTCATTACAAATCAACTGAAATATTGCAAGCCTTTTATTATTTTAATATTGATGATTATGGTTTACAGATTAAGATTCCCAGAATATTCTCATTTTTTGAGATAAGATATTTGAGTTTTCTTAAACTGTAAGCCATGATCAGCAATATTAAAATAATAAAAGGCTTGCAATATTTCAGTTGATTTGTAATGAATCCAGAATGTATGACATTTTAGTTTTTGTAATTGCATTACAGAAAATCACAATATTCTAATTTTCTGAGACAGTCCTGTAAGTGCTATACCAGTTAACTAGAGCTGGGTATCGATTCAAATTTCAAGAATCGATTCGATTCCGATTCTTAAGATTCAGAATCGATTACCACCATTTGATTTGATTTGATCCGATATTGATTTGGGTTAGTGTTGCCTGGATTATATGACTGTAAAATAACTATTGAAATAATAATTTCACAATAATTATTGTGAAATAACTAAGAAATAAATAACTCAAATAGGCATTTCAATATCCATTTAAAGTGCAAAAAAGAAAGAAATTGCAACAGCTCAAGCAAGTTATTTTAGCTTGTCTGATTTATTCTGTCACCAGACACAGCTGGACATGAAGCACCGGCATTTTTCAGGTATTTCATGACAAACCGTGTCCGATCACAGAGAAACCAAACAAGCTATAGTAAATATAGATAATATGAACTTCATTGAACTAATATAACATTTAGAAATTTAAGCTGAAATGTCCAGCATTTTCTCTAAAGAAAAGTTAATTTAGTTCAGGAGTTTTCAAAACTACTGGGATTAAAGTTCACCAGGCAAAAATGTAATGAGAAAAAAAAACAATATATTATTAAAAAATGAATAAATAAATCGATCTTTAGACATACAAATCGATTTTTAGGAATTAATATGAGAATCGATTTAGAATCAGAAAATCGATTTTTCTCAACACAGGCCTACAGTTAACAGTTAAAAAGTGAACACGTTTAACACCGTGTCGGAAGGCACCGAGCAGGAGAACAACTGGTAAAGATTATTTTGGTCTTGATGCAAATACAGACACGTTTCTCACCTTCTTCACCATCTTATTGCTCTCTCTGCCGTACATGCGCAGCAGCGAGCCCCAGTTCTTAACGTGAGGGTGAAGCATCTGCAGGATTTTCTGAGATGCAAGTTGTTTGCCAACCCTCTTGTTCTTGCCTGGTGACAAAAAAAATACAGTGAGAAAATCCACTTCCAAACACTTCATGTTATCTGAATCAATACGCTGTACTGTGCAACGTTCCAGTGTTTTTCCTTCACAGTGCACTCACCGTGTGGTGACGTTAAGGTTAAGATTCAGCTCTACTTACACCAGCCACGTACAGTATGCTTCCCACACGTCATCACGTATTCACTCTTCTGGTTTTTCCCTGGGATCACCTCAAATTTAATGCTGGTGTCCCCCATTCCATGATTTCTACAACAATCAAAAACCAACATTTTACTCACTTATTGGATACGAGACCAGACACGGTGCAATTTTAACAGCAGCCGGGAAACAGCTGGAACTCTCTTAATGGCCCCTGTAGGTTTTTAAAACAACCTACAAAAAATGAAATGCCAATTTTACCTTTTAAGGCACTCGTGAAGAATCTGATATGGCGAAAGTAGTCCTGCTTTGTTGGTTAGCTCGTACACTCGTGAGTCTTCTATACTGATATGATTGAAATACTGTGGGAAGAAGCACAATGAACATCATTTATAGTTTTGAAGATGCAATCATTGAGAGGAAACATAGTTTAGCAACAAGCTCAGCGTTTCTGTCTGTGACGCAGCTGCAATCTGCTTTTCTTGCCCACAAAATGGTAAACAGGACAAAAAAAAGTAAAAAAAAAAAAAAAGAAAAAAAGAAACACACGCACATTATATATATATATATATATATATATATATATATATATATATATATATATATACACAAAAATGATTTATTCTGTATACCAGACCAAACAGATTCCCCTCATTTTCTGTTTTCATTTTGTTCAGATGTTGCTGCTCGTTCATCCCACTTCTCTTTTATAATCTTTATGTAAATCATCATTAACATCATGTCTAACATAAGGTCTAAACAACAAAGAAAAGAAGAGGTTTGTTAGTTTTTTTTTAACCCCCTTATATTTTGTTTAGTTTTATCCCCCCCACCAAGTACAAAATAAACCCTCTAAATAAATGGCACTTGTTTCACCTTTTACTGATTAACCCAATAACCCTTTTCCTCCTCTATGTGAGTGGATATTTTTCTGGTGTGTGTGCGTGCAGCGAGACTTCTGGGGAGTTCAATCCAAGCATTGCATGCAATTCTACGGTATACAGCAATTTAAATAGTAAAAGATACATACAGGACTGTCTCAGAAAATTTGAATATTGTGATAAAGTTCTTTATTTTCTGTAATGAAATTAAAAAAACTAAAATGTCATACATTCTGGATTCATTACAAATCAACTGAAATATTGCAAGCCTTTTATTATTTTAATATTGCTGATTATGGCTTACAGTTTAAGATTAAGATTCCCAGAATATTCAAATTTTTTGAGATAGGATATTTGAGTTTTCTTAAACTGTAAGTCATGATCAGCAATATTAAAATAATAAAGGGCTTGCAATATTTCAGTTGATTTGTAATGAATCCAGAAAGTATGACATTTTTGCATTACAGAAAATAAAAGGACTTTATCACAATATTAAAATTTTCTGAGACAGTCCTGTACAGCAATTTAAATAGTAAAAGATACATATAAGTGCTGCCAATACGCCCAAACACCCCACAGTGGTACTGCTGTATCAATGAATGGGAAACCTTAAAACTTCATACTTTTCTTTACAAAAATACCACTGGATTTCATTCACATACCTCCAGTTCATCCCCCTCCACAGGCTTCTCCTCCGACGTCTGCTTCACAAAGTCAGGAATGAGGATTTCCAGTGTGGCTCGAGCTGCGATTCACAGAAAATTACCAGTGAGTGCAACTTTCCTGACCACGGCTACAATCATTAGTGTAAAACATCGGTATCTTTTTTTTTTTTTTTTTTTTTTTTTTTTTTAATTCATTGTCAAAATGTATCTGATCGGGAAAAAAGTATCGGAAATGTATCGGGAGCCAAAAAAAGTGATCGGATCGGGAAAAATCTGGGTCGGCAGAAACTCAAACTCAATTGATCGGGATCGGATCGGGAGTTAAAAAATCCTGATCGGGACAACCCTAACAATCATCTATAGTGACTCTTTGAATAAACTTCAATATAGATACTTACTGCAAAATGTTATTTCCCTTTGGGAATTAATAGAATATTATTGAAATGAAGCTTTTTTGGGGGCATTTTTCACTTGATTTATACAATTAATCTGTCCTTAAATAGGTGCAACCCCATCAATGTTTCCACCTCTACCACGGACTAGAATGGCTCAAAATGGTTCATAATATGAAGTTGTGACAAACCCAGCAACTTTTCCCCAATGCACTGTTAATAATAATTATGTATACATTACCAGCTTTATTCTTGGCAAGCTTTTTACTGCTTGCAGTTCCTGTGCCATAAGTGACTCCATCTATAATGACAGATGCTCCGAAGGGTTCACTTGAGTTCTCTGTGGGGAACAAAAAAAATAAATTAATTTGCGTGTGGACTTGTGATTGCCAATGGCCAGCTGTCCAAGCAGGACTTTTGTTACTTCTGAGCTGTGAATAAAGACCTAACAGAGCAGTCATTCATTTTCTAAAGAGTATATTTTACTGTGTGGTTAGGTTTGCAGATGGATGGATCCGAGGACAAAGCTAAGCTAAGAGCAGGCAGTTCGTTGTGCTACCCAGGCGGCAAATAAAGCAGTGATTATTTCTGATTTTGCAACTAAAAGGCCTTTTGAAACTGAATGTTTGCTGAAAGCTCCTCTGTTGTGGACCAGTTGAAGGAGCCACAGTGGATCATTTCAGGTTCCTTCCAAGTGGAAGTCTGCGTTACCTGCAGTAAATCAGGCCTCCCGGTCTTTGAGACCGGGAACTGCAGGCTAACGGCGCTTTTACACTAGTACCTACTCAGCCCGACTCGCCTCGTCCCGGTTTTGCGCTTCTCCACTAGGGGTGGAGGCGGGTGGAGGCGTGCAGAGTAGGTACCTTTTCTGTATCTATTCTGCAGAGGTTCTAAGCGGCTGAGTCAGCTGTTTCTGACATCATCACACTACAGGCCACGGATGTGACATCAGTGAAAGAGCGACTCGCGGCTTCTTTTTCGTTTTATTCGACCAGCAATGTCAGCGCTAAAGTCTGTTTGGTGATCCAACTCTGAGGTGCAGATGTTCATAAACCTGGTGCTGAGGAGAGAATTACAAATGGATCTAGACAGAGATAAGGAACGACCAGATCTACCAGGAGCTCTGTCACTTCATAGTTGCTCACGGCTCCAGCTGACTTTTCAGCAGCGCCGAGATGTTAAAAAACATTAAAAAGTGTCGCCGCTTGAAGCTTCTCTCACTCTCATTTTTTAACTTGAACACAAGTCACAGACCCAGCAGCACATTTATCATCTCCTCCAGGTTCTACATCTTTAGTGTTGTTGTCTTCTTCGTTTAGATACACAATCAAATACGTCACAGCAGCTTCTCCAACCTCCTACTTCTCATCTGGGTATAGAAAAGAAACGAGGACGAGGCAAGTGGAGTCACACTGAGTAGGTACTAGTGGAAAAGCGCCAAAAGTGACTGCCGCACTTTTTCAACACGGCCCTGCAGTCTGAGGAAGAAGAGGCTTCAAAGGCAGAAAACCTGGGGGTTTGTCCAGTACTAGATTTACAGCAAAGCCGGTAGGGCTGGGCGATATATCGAGATTTTAATATATATCGATATATTTTCAAACGCGATATGGTACGAGACAATATCGTTTGTATCGATTTATGATTTTGATATAGCTTATTTTGTGACAAATTGACTTGAATGTTTTATTTGAGATTTGCACAAATGTTTTGTTATTTGCACAACTGTCAACGTCAGTGGAAAAGTCTGCCTGTTACTGTCTACATTGTATTAATTGCACAGTGTATTTTAATTTAATTGTTATGCAGGAAAGGAATATTTGTTTTATTTTATTTAAGAAGCATTTTTATTCTATATATGCAGGCAGTTTATTTTTATTTCATTTGTTTTATACATTTTGATATTGTGCAGACCTCTGTTAATAAAGGAACCTGTGTGACATTTGGCACGAGGCTTTGTATTAAAACTGACTGTTTTTTTAAGGGTTTGCCTCAGAAAAAAATTAAGCTAACAGAGATGCTATGCTATAATGCTTTGGGGGAATCCCCAATTATGGCACAGAGAAAATATCGATATATATCGAGTATCAACATTCAGCTAGAAAATATCGAGATATGACTTTTGGTCCATATCGCCCAGCCCTAAAAGCCGAACCTGCTTATTTGCTCTTTAGTTTTCAATACCAAGTCTCAGTTTCTGTGTCTCAGACCTATCCTTATCCCTTATTCTACTGGCTGGTTTATTAAACTACTACAAAATATTTAATCACTTTTCTAAGCGAACGCAGGCTCAAACAGCAGGTGTATCCGCCGCTTTAATCTGATTGGTTTACGAGTAAATCGTCCCCCACGTGGGCTGTGCTCACGTGATTGGCTGAAACAAAAGGAAGATATCTGATTGGTTACAGATCCTTCCGCGTTAAAAAAAAAAAAAAAACGCATTTGTGGAATTGAGTCACGTCAGGGGAGTCTCTCAAAAGTCACACGCAAATCCAGCGCAGCTCACAGACAAAAAAAAGTTTGTAAATCAGGTTATATTTGGGTGTGCATCAAAAATACATTTGTGTATCTTGTGTATCCTACGCAGGTGTGAATTGTTCTGTGCATTTGTGAATCGGTGTGTGCATTTGTGAATTATGAGACTGTTGTAGCTCCATAGGGCGGAGACTGTGGAAAATGTGAGGGACGCAAGGAAAAACAAATAGGTTTTTTCCCCAAAAACTTTTTCAAGTGCCAATCTTTCATCTAAATATCGTTGAGATGATTAACTTCTGTGTGTTTAGGTTTAGCTCTAAATGAAGCTCTAAATAACGTTGTTCATTTACAGCCAATGTCAACAGCCCGGAGTAATACTAACGCGTCTTAAAAAGCCTCCTTCATCTTTAAAGTAAAGATATAACTTACCACAATCAAAAAAGTTGTAAACAGGTCGGACCTTGAGGACACGCTGCATGTATTCATGCAGGATACAAACTTCAGACTTTCCATTAGGATTGATGACAAATTCTGTTGATGAAGAAACAATGAATGACATAAAAACAAAACATTTAAAATCAATTTACAATTACAGCCTTGACATAGGTAATATCTAGTAGGGATGGGCGGTATGGACTAAAAAATGTATCACGATAATTTCTGGCATTTATCCCGATAACGATAAAAATGACGATAAAAAAATACCAATTCAACTCCACCTTTTTAACTATAAATCTATCTCCACATTCAGTCTTTGGAGCCAAAACACTGCTCTAAAAGAATACTGAATACTACTAAACTACACCAATTAAATTGAATTAATAAAAACCAATTAAATTAGTACACCTGTACTGCAAAACTAATGACTCAAGCTCCTCGCTCTCAGATCCGCCATGTTTGTTACACAAAAACATCATCAACGGGAATTGATCCTCTTTCTTTCTTTCTTTCTTTCTTTCCCGCACGTTGTGCGTGGATTTAACACAGAACCATAAATCATCTTTACACAAAAACTTCATCAACGGGAATTTATCGTTTTTACCGTGAGATACAAATTCTTACCGTGGGGAATTTTTTAGACGGTAAATAGTGAACGGTAAAATATCGCCCATTCCTAATATCTAGAGACTTGGATGAAATCATCTGTGTGAATCCATCTGCTACCTTTCTTAGTGGGGGCGTCTTGGACTGACAGTGTGATGAGTTTCTGGTTGGCAGGAAGGATCGGTCTCTCCGACTCCGCCTGCTTCCTCTTCATATCTCTGTTGAACTGCCTTCGCTCGGCCCACGTGCGGAACTTTTTGACAGTAACTTGTTCAAAGTCGAAGCATTTTTCCAGGTACAAACGGAAATCTTCAAGTTCTGCAAACAGATTTGAGCCAAGATTCTTTATTTTATGACAGAAGACAGACAGAAAGACAGAAAAGAAGAACACCGTAAAAAGTATTTTGCTTGGAAGTAGGGGTGTAAGGATACACTAATCCCACGATACGGTACGATACACGATATTGAGGTCACGATAACGATACGATATTATATTATAGCAGTATCTTTTTAATGACCTTGAATGAGGAACATATGACTGGAAAAAAATTGTCTTTATTTGAAAGACACAAAATACAAAACAATACTGTGCGTTTGCCCTATTGTTCCAGTTTGTAATGCTTTATAACTGTTTAAGTTTTAAAGAGAAAGCCAGGCCAACCATTTTCCACAAACTGAACTAAAAGTAAATGTCAGGTTTGCATTATGCATCTTCAGTTTCATACAAGTACAAATATTTAGCCACAAACTGAATAGTTTCTCTCATGTATGATTTGACTTTTTTCTTTTCCAGAAATTTAACAACTAAAATTAAATAAATAAAAGTAAATAAATACATACAATTTTACATCATAAAAAAGATTGCTTCATGCTGACCTTATAAGTGTAAGAGGAGATTTATTTTTGTTAAGGTTATTTTGGTAATTCAGGGTTCATTATTTTATAAATATATTCTTTATATTGTGATGTAAATCAGGGACTATAATGACACTAGTCAGTTTATCTGTAGTGATTAGTCTGTTTTAGATTGGGCGGAGTGATACGCCACAGTACGGCACTAGGTGCTGTGTTGATGTTCTAAAATCCTACACTGTTGAGGGACATTGAAGTACACTGGAACTCAGCAGAAGTTTCCCCGTGTTTATCCTACTCACCACCCCAAAAAGGTTTAATTTAATAAGGTAAGGCTTAACTCTACACCAGCCTTACATCAGTAAAAGTTCAGAGCTCAAAACCCCCCAAGAGTCCCGTGATCGGGACCAAAACGGTACTAGTTTCTTCTGAGCGGAGGAAGATTTTGGTCCGCGGGTCGAGGCGTGGTTGTCACGTGATCCCGCTGCACCAATAGGATGTTACTAGTAAACACAATAGATTAATATTAATAACCCAATATCGCGCTACAGTTTGTCACCTCCACGACACGTATCGTAACGTTTTTGTATCGCGAAATTTCGTGGCACGATATATTGTTACACCCCTAAAGTATTTTGTTTGGAAGTATGACGTAAAGTCCTCACCTATGGATTCATCTTTGCACACCTCCACCTTGGCCTTGACCTGACCCAGGGCTCCTTGAGCCATGTCGAAGGGCTTGGGCTCTTTATTCTGAACCCCGTTATCAGTGCTCGGCTCTTCATCTTGGACACAGTCGGTGACACTTGACGTGGGAACACTATCTTGCTCATCCCCCGACTTCTCTGCCGTCTTCTCGTCATTTCCTGCCTCCACAGGTTTGGTAGGAGACGCTTCTGCGTTAGATGTTAGCTCCCCGTTTAGCTCTTTTTCCTCATTTTCCTTCATTTTCTTGTAGTGTAGACAGGGGATGCTGCTGGTAGGTGGGTCGTGTTTCTGTATTTAAGAAAAAAACAAACAAATACCACCAAGAATTAAAAACAAAAAACAAGTGTTGGATTGTACTTGACATATACACTGCAAAAACTCAAAATCTTACCAGGAATATTTGTCTTATTTCTAGTTAAAATGTCTCATTTTTAGTTAAAAAAAAATCTCATTACACTTAAAACAAGAGTCATTACCAGAAAAATAACTTATTTGACAATTTTCACCTGTTTCAAGTAAATTTTCACTTGAAATAAGTAGAAAAACCTGCCAGTGGAACAAGATTTATCTTCTCATTACAAGCAAAAAAAATCTTGTTCCACTGGCAGATTTCTTTTTTTTACTTATATTAAGTGAAAATCTAATTGAAACAGGTGGAAATAGTTATTTTTTCCAGTGATGAGTCTTGTTTTCAGTGTAATGAGATTTTTTTGACTAAAAATGAGACATTTTAACTAGAAATAATACAAATATTCTTGTTAAGATTTTGAGTTTTTGCAGTGTAGCTGAGATCATTTGGAGAAGGGATGAAATATCTTCAAGTTCTTATTATATTTTTCAGATGTAAAGTCTGAGGGAAACATCCTCGTAATATTTTCCATCTGAACCTTGTATTTTCACAAGACTTTCACTAACATTTAGAGTTGGACATTTTAGGTTAACAAGACCTTCACGTCTGTACAGCATCACTGGAGTAGAGGTGACCAGATTCAAGATAATCACAGCAGACCTTTTAACTCACCTGCTCACCATCCGGGTGGAAAGACACTATACGATGCAGATTACATGTTAGGAAAAAAAAAACCACAACAAGAACTCAGAAATACAAACAGGAGTGTTTGCTTTCAGGGGCAGGTCTTGAACATGACGGCATCTACTACTCTGGTCCACTTAGGCCCAGTCCCAGTCCCCCACTAGTCCTACTTTTCAGCCCTACCCCTACATTTTGCGCGTTCCCGTGAGGGTAGTGGTGTCCCCATTAGTGCTGGGCGGTATACCGGTTCATACCGAATACCGGTGTTTATTTTTCTTACGATATGAATTTTTCATATACCGTAATAACGATGAGTATGTACAGTAGCTACACAACGCTGGGAGCGCCGCGCGGCGGAATGTAGCACCGCTGGACACTGTTTGTGAGGGGACTGTTTAGCAGTAGTGATGCACCGATTGTTCGGTAACCGAAATTGTTCGGCCGAAAATGGCAAAAAACACTTTCGGTGTTCAGTGGAATAAGTGGGAAAAAAAACGAACAATTAATAACAGCGTTGTAAAATAAGGAAATAGACTGGCCGCTCCCGTACCGGTTGCGCACCACAAACATAAATCGTTGGCCAACCAAAAAGTAACCACATAAGAATTTTACCTAACATTCACCAGGAGGTGGAACCAAAACAACATAATGCTGGGAAATTAAAAAATGTTCAGTTTTTTTATGTTCAATAAATATTTTCTATCTTGTAATTTTGTAAAATATTTTTTTCTTTGAAAAGCATGCCTAAATCAAATTTATTTGATTTATGCATCCTCCTCATGACAGTAAAATAGGCCATTCTAAGCCAATTTACTGCAGCAATTCCTTTCCAAATCATTAAAAAAATGTGCAGTTGTGCATAAAAAAAAAAATTACCGTGATATACCGTGAAACCGATATAATTTTGAAAAATACCGTGATATAAATTTTTGGTCATACCGCCCAGCACTAGTCCCCATTCCTCTTTTCACCTAGGGGAAGTGGCTTAAACGAGGGTTAGTGGGCATCAATCTAGCCCTACAGAGAGAGGGCCAGAAAAATTTCCCAGAATGCTTTAGGTCATCATTTGCAGACTGAATCAAAAAAACATGGCGGACATTTCTTATTTTTTAGTGAATAAAATCAATTTTTTGAGTTAGCTTCTGCATAAAAATGCGTTTTAATTAAATTTCTAGCGAGAAATATATATTTTACTTTCATAATATTCACTCAGTGAATGTACATAATTCCTCTCTTGCCCGTTGTTGCGAAGTCTTTTTCAAACCTCGCCAGAATAAAGGCTGATTTATGTTTCTGCGTTACACCAACGCAGAGCCTACGCCGTACCCTACGGCAAATTTCTTAACAGGCGTAGCTACAACTGTTAGATTTCATCTATTAAACAAACATTTATCTTCCTAAATGATTTATTTCAGCCAGCGGTAATTCTCCACAGAGCTGCAGGTTTCTCCCCGGGACGACGGCGCAGGTTGACCCGGCCGCGAGCTGCTGCTGCCCGGGCCGGCGGCTCTTCTCATCGCCGAAAACATCGGATCAAATTTCTTAACAGGCGTTATTTGGATAAACTGAGCCCAGGTTGGGGATCTTAACGGTTACTTTTAAAAATATTAAAACTTAATAAAGTGGCATATTAACAGCGCTACAGCGGAAATTAAAACAGCTTTTGGCTCTCGGCTTCCTGATATGGTGTGACGTATGTGCAAACGTAACTACGCAGTTGCTTACGTACCCGAGCGTAAACCACGCAGTGACGTAGCACGCAAAATTTAGGGGTAGTGCTGAAAAGTAGGGGTAGTGGAAGTATTGGGACTGGGCCCTGGGAAGATTTCAAGGGCCCTAAAATGTGTGGCTTGATTTTTAGGGGTAGTGGTAGAAAGTAGGGGGTGTATTGGGATTAGGGCTGGCTGAGTATCGTTTCAAATGTCAAGAATCGATTCGATTCCGATTCTTAATATTCAGAATCGATTATCATGATTCGATCCAATTCGATATTGATTTGGCTTAGTGTTATTTAAAATGTTTTTTGAGCTGTTGCCTGAATTATATGACTGTAAAATAACTAGTGAAATAATAATTTCACAATAATTATTGTGAAATAACTAAGAAATAAAATAACTCCAACAGACCTTTCAATATCCATTTAAAGTGCAATAAAGAAAGAAATTGCAACAGTTCATGCAGTAAACAAATCATTTTAGCTTATCTAATTTATTCTGTCACCACGCACACATATTGCCATGAAGCACCTGGCATTTTTCAGAAGTGTCATGACAAACTGTGTGTCCGACTACTGGGATTAAAGTTCACCTGGCGAAAATGATGAGAGAGGAAGGAAGAAAAAAAAAAAAAAAAAAAAAAAATTCGATCTTTAGACATAAGAATCGATTTTTAGGATTTAATATGAGAATCGATTTAGAATCGGAAAATCGATTTTTTTCAACACAGGCCTAATTGGGATTGGCCCTTAATCTACCGAGCTGGAACTGATAACACGTCTGACCACTTCATTCATCAGCACTGTCCAAATACAACACTTCATACCCTAATACTGCCGGTTCCTAGGAAGTAGGGTCTGGACCAGGTCACCACTCGGGTTTCTCTGTGCAGGTAGACTGGAATGCCTGAGTTATGGAATGTCATGATCCATCCGTCAGGTAGAGGCTCAGTAGGAGGACGCCCCCGACCTGGGACACGAGAAAATTAAAAACGCTTTAAATACAGACAGAGACCGTTTTTCAAACCAGTACTGTATACTAACGTTCTGAAGAGACATCACACCCATCAAAACATCCTACTCTGACCATTTGGAAAACTTTCATTTCATTTATTTATTTATTTATTTAAAAAAGGGACAACGCACATTAATTAACATGAGCACTTGAGTCCATCATGTAAATGTGCCAGATTTAGCCAAACATTTACATCTGCAGTCCCTGGCAGGTTGATGGCATACAGGACTGTCTCAGAAAATTTGAATATTGTGATAAAGTTCTTTATTTTCTGTAATGCAATTAAAAAAAACAAAAATGTCATACATTCTGGATTCATTACAAATCAACTGAAATATTGCGAGCCTTTTATTATTTTAATATTGCTGATTATGGCTTACAGTTTAAAATTAAGATTCCCAGAATATTCAAATTTTTTGAGATAGGATATTTGAGTTTTCTTACTTACATCTTACATTTCAAACTTGTTTCATTTGAGTCATTACAGTTTTGCAGTACAGGTGTACTAATTTAATTGGTTTTTATTAATTCAATTTAATTGGTGTAGTTTAGTAACATTTAGTATTCTTTTAGAGCATTGATTTGGGGGCTCCAAAGACTGAATGTGGTGATAGATTTATAGTTAAAAAGGTGGAGTTGAATTGGTATTTTTTTATCGTTATCGGGATAAATGCCAGAAATTATCGTGATACATTTTTTAGTCCATACCGCCCATCCCTAGCATGTATTACCAAGATCTAAAATAAATGAAAATCCTGACATCTCACGTTTCATCTTTACACAAGCACATTACTTCTTTTATACATTTTTTTGTGGAATTCCTATAATTTCATACCTGTCAACTGTGATTGATAATAAATACACAAACAACTACAGGAAAATATGAGCCACTTACTCTTCAGGACAGTCTTAATTTTGGTCATCATGGGCTGAACCCCTCCTTCACCATCGGACTGATGATCGCTGTCCCCACCATCTTTGTCCTCGGACGTGCGCATCTTCTTTGGGACGGGGAGTCCTTCCTCCAGCAGAGCATCAACATCATTGTCAAACTCCTCCTGGAAGAATTCATGGTTAACAGCAGACAGCCACGAGTGAGCAGGTTCAACTGGGTTTGGAAAGCTTTTCCTATGAAGAAAGTTGATTTTATTGAATAGGAGAATAGGTAGAGGACGGGGTGTAATGTATCTTGGATGATCATTGTAAAGCGGAGGTAAAGGCACAGGGTCTGTAGTGGTCATAAAACATTGGTTCAACATTGAAGCATACAGGACTGTCTCAGAAAATTTGAATATTGTGATTTTCTGTAATGCAATTACAAAAACAAAAATGTCATACATTCTGGATTCATTACAAATCAACTGAAATATTGCAAGCCTTTTATTATTTTAATATTGCTGGTCATGTCTTACAGCTTAAGAAAACTCAAATATCCTATCTCCAAAAATTTGAATATTCTGGGAATCTTAATCTTAAACTTTTCTGAGACAGTCCTGTATGTTGGGTTCTTATGTTGAATTTGGATATGCTCATCTTTTCTTTCCTTCCTTTGTGTACTTGCGCCACCGTATCCATTTTGTCATCTGAGGACTCACTGAAGATGATTGAGGTGGTAGTTTTATTCCAAATGAGCCTGTCTTATTTGAGCTCTCTTAAATCAAGGTTTCAAGTTGTAGGAGTGGTTTGTAGCCTCAAAAATTTGCATTACCCCTGTTACTTTTTTTTTTTTTTTTTACTTTTTTTTTTTTTTTTTTTTTTTTTTATAATTGCATTACAGAAAATAAAGACCTTTATCAAAATATTCTAATTTTCTGAGACAGTCCTGTAAAATAAACTTAAAATGGTCAAATTATCCATTATCCATATTTCCACATTATTTATATTATATATATATACAGTGCCCAGCATAAATGAGTACACCCCCTTTGAAAAGTAACATTTTATACAATATCTCATTGAAAACAAACAATATTTCCAAAATGTGCACAGGTTACGTTTAATACAGCATCTGTTGAACTTTTGACTTAAAACAAAGGTTAATAATATAACTCAGATGCCATATTTTCCTTTTTTAGTCAAATTAGTGTGGTGCAAAAATGAGTACACCCCACAACAAAAACTACTAAATTTAGTACATTTAGTACTTTGTATGGCCTCCATTATTTTTAATGACAGCTTCAAGTCTCCTGGGCATGGAATGCACAAGTTGGCGACATTTGGCAACATCAATCTTTTTCCATTCTTCTACAATGACCTCTTTCAGAGATTGGATGTTGGATGGAGAGTGATGCTCAACCTGTCTCTTTAGAATTCCCCAAAGATGTTCAATTGGGTTCAGATCAGGTGACATACTTGGCCACGGAATCACTCTCACCATGTTCCTTTTCAGAAAGCCAGCAGTGGCTTTAGATGTGTGCTTAGGATCATTGTCGTGTTGGAAAAGGGCACGACGACCAAGGGCAAGAAGTGATGGAAGCATCTTAGTTTTCAGTATAGAGCAGTACATTTCTGAATTCATGATGCCATCAATGAAATGCAGCTCCCCAACACCAGCAGCACTCATGCAGCCCCACATAAGGACACTACCCCCTCCATGTTTCCCCCCCCCACCATGCACTTTTCTTTGTATTCCTCACCCTTGCGACGCCAGACAGTGTTGAAGCCATCGGTTCCAAAAAGATTGATTTTGGTCTCATCACTCCACAGTATAGAGTCCCAGTAGCGCTCACCTTTGTCGGCATGTGCCCTGGCAAACTCTAGACTTTTTGGAACCGATGGCTTCAACACTGTCTGGCGTCGCAAGGGTGAGGAATACAAAGAAAAGTGCATGGTGCCCACAGTGAAACATGGAGGGGGTAGTGTCCTTATGTGGGGCTGCATGAGTGCTGCTGGTGTTGGGGAGCTGCATTTTATTGATGGCATCATGAATTCAGAAATGTACTGCTCTATACTGAAAACTAAGATGCTTCCATCACTTCTTGTCCTTGGTCGTCGTGCCCTTTTCCAACACGACAATGATCCTAAGCACACATCTAAAGCCACTGCTGGCTTTCTGAAAAGGAACATGGTGAGAGTGATTCCGTGGCCAAGTATGTCACCTGATCTGAACCCAATTGAACATCTTTGGGGAATTCTAAAGAGACAGGTTGAGCATCACTCTCCATCCAACATCCAATCTCTGAAAGAGGTCATTGTAGAAGAATGGAAAAAGATTGATGTTGCCAAATGTCGCCAACTTGTGCATTCCATGCCCAGGAGACTTGAAGCTGTCATTAAAAATAATGGAGGCCATACAAAGTACTAAATGTACTAAATTTAGTAGTTTTTCTTGTGGGGTGTACTCATTTTTGCACCACACTAATTTGACTAAAAAAGGAAAATATGGCATCTGAGTTATATTATTAACCTTTGTTTTAAGTCAAAAGTTCAACAGATGCTGTATTAAACGTAACCTGTGAACATTTTGGAAATATTGTTTGTTTTCAATGAGATATTGTATAAAATGTTACTTTTCAAAGGGGGTGTACTCATTTATGCTGGGCACTGTATATATATATTTTTTTTTTAAAGCCATGTGAACATGGGAATAGGTCAAGCATGGTGGCAAATGTAAAACATCCCACTATTTCACCAGCAAAAGGAAATGCAGATACACTTACTGAAGTTCATGCAGATATGATTTATTTTTTAATGAAACTATATTTAAAAAAAGTTTTAAGTAGACCTAAAAATGAGCCACGTAGGCATCACAACTCATTTTTTCCCCCTTTGAGTAGCTTACAGCAATTTTCCCCCTCAGTGTTTATTTCAGAGAAGATCAATTCTTGAATCCCTGATGCTCTTTTGCCATTTTAAAATGCCACCGTATTGTTATTAGATTTACTCCAACAATTGAACTGTTGAATGTTCTTATTTGTTACAACTGGTTTCAGTCATAAGTGGAAAATGGAGAGCAAAATAATATTCATCACTTCATAGTTGGGAGAGGATATCTGATTTAGAAAGAGATAAAAGTAAACTACTCCTACTAGAAATAAAATATCAGATTGTATAAAGATGACCTCTAAAGAGAAAAGCCAAAAGAAGGAGCAGCAACGTGGGTCACTCTTTTTTGTAATGATTGATTACTTTTATTTCTAAACTAACCAGTGGATTTGACAGATTTAAAAAAAGAAAAGAAAAAAAAAACAATAGACTAACCTCTTCCAGCTCCACACTTGATAAATAATAACTATATACAAGATAAATGTTAAATATACAGGACTGAGAAAATTTGAATATTGTGATTTTCTGTAATGCAATTACAAAAAACAAAAACGTCATACATTCTGGAATCTGGATTAATTACAAATCGACTGAAATATTGCAAGCATTTTATTATTTTAATATTGCTGATCATGGCTTACAGCTTAAGAAAACTCAAATATCCTATCTCAAAAAATTTGAATATTCTGGGAATCTTAATCTTAAACTGTAAACCATAATCAGCAATATTAAAATAATAAAAGGCTTGACATATTTCAGTTGATTTGTAATTAATCCAGAATGTATGACATTTTTTTTCAATTGCATTACAGAAAATAAAGAACTTTATCACAATATTCAAATTTTCTGAGACAGTCCTGTATACAAGTAAAAACATTTAAAAATTATACAGCTAACTAAGGAAAAGTCTTCTAATATGCTGACTGGAAACAATTCAGGACCTGTATGGGTTTTGGTTTAGGATCTCGCTGATAATATTACATTTTGAACTGTCTTACTCAAAGCAATTAATCTTTTAAGACATGCTTGTAATCTCTCTCTCTCCCTCTCTTTTTTTTTTGTAAATCAAAGCCAGAAGGAAAATTATGCAAGGTGGCTTTTGTTTTGTCTGTGATGAGTGGGCTGCATTAGTCCCACAATGTTTCTGTCTGGGAGGAAATAACAGATTATGCAACAGATACTGAGAGGGATATTTTAGACAAAACATACCTCGTAGGAGTAACCCACAGCATTGTCATCCGCCTGCTCCTGCTGAACTATGACCCCAGACTGAAAACCGCTGTTATCGCCGTCGTCCGGGTCCAAGAAGTTCTCGTAGATGTCGTCCAACTCATCCAGGACAGCGAATTCTACCTTATTTTCCATGTCTACGTCGGTCTCCTCCAACCTCCTCCCTGCAAACCTTCCTACACCGGAGGGACCTTCGTCTACCTCGTCCTCCACGCCTGTCAGGTCGTGTATTTCACCATTAAAACCACCTAAGCCATTGCCACTCCCTTTCTCCTGACCCTCGCCCGTGTACAAAACCTTCCTGTCTTTGCTATTGCTACTAGTGCTAGTGCTGGTTTCAGAGAAGCTCACGCGGATCTTTACGTCTCTGAGCAACTTGAGGTCTGGCAGAAACTTAGTGACCGGGGGCGCGTGGCGGGCTGTTCTGGGGCACGGAGGGTTGGGGTTATCCTCGTCTGAGAGGTGGCTGCAGATGGTGAGGGGTTGCTGCGTCTCGTCTTCCCCGTCCCCTGGGGTGCATGTGTATCCATCACCACCAGAGCTAACGTCCATTACCTCTGCGTCACTGGACGTTTGCAGGGGAGGTGGTGGAGGGAATCTGCCCTGGTCTGGGCCAAAATCATCAGGCGGCTCCAAGGGGAGAGGAGGTAAAACGTCATCTATCTCCATTTTCTCTCTAAATTCACGACTAAAACCTTATATGAACTGACAATTACAATAAAATCTTCACGTGCTTCCTTTTCTTTAAAAAAACTCAGAAAACATGCAGAAGCTCATCCCTGTTTAGACCACGTACCAGAGGTGAATATGCTAAGCTGACTACATTGCTCTTTTCATTAATGTAGACAGCTTTCAGAATCACTGTCTCAATTATTGGAAATCACAATGCATTCAGCTTATTGAACAGAAATGATCATCTTCCTGATCCTGATCCTCTGGGAGCTGCAGGAGAAGGAGAAGAAAAAGGAACAATTGAGAATAAATGTCAGATAACTCAACTCTGAAACAATAGAATTTAATAGGGCTGCAACGATTCGTCGACGTTGTCGGCAAAAATCGATAATCAATTGTCGACAATTGTCAACAGGCGTGTTTTTCCAACGGAGTGAGGCGTCTCACTTCAATACAATCTCTCCCGAGAGTCGCGCATGCACGATAGCGTCTCTGCTGAGCGGTAGTGGGTAAACAATAATGACGGCGTCCCGTCCTGTAGCAGCTGCATGTAGTAAAACTTCTAAAGTTTTGGAGCCTTTTAGCCTCGATACGGTAAATAATAAGATGACTTGCAAGGTTTGCAAAGCCGACCTTGCTTATCACGGGAGCACGTTGGTAATGCACGAGCATTTGAAGAGAAAGCACGTCGGATCTGGGTGACAGGTTTCAACAAATGATACACCAGTACAACCCAGAGAACGTCCTGCCATCCAGAACCGATTTTATTTTATATTTATTTTATTTTTTATATAACACATTTGCCTGTTCTTAAAAAATGAAAAATAATGGACAGAGGTTTATTTATTCATGGATTTACGTCTGACTGATCACTGTGCATGTCCTTGGTTTTAAATAGGACATTTTATTAATTTTTTGTATGAACAGGGGCAAAGTTGAATAAAATATCTACAGGACTGTCTCAGAAAATTAGAATATTGTGACAAAGTTCTTTATTTTCTGTAATGCAATTAAAACAACAAAAATGTCATACATTCTGGATTAATTACAAATCAACTGAAATATTGCAAGCCTTTTATTATTTTAATATTGCTGATTATGGTTTACAGTTTAAGATTAAGATTCCCAGAATATTCTATTTTTTGAGATAGGATATTTGAGTTTTCTTAAACTGTAAGCCATGATCAGCAATATTAAAATAATAAAAGGCTTGCAATATTTCAGTTGATTTGTAATGAATCCAGAATGTATGACATTTTTGCATTACAGAAAATAAAGGACTTTATCACAATATTGAAATTTTCTGAGACAGTCCTATTTTTCATTGAAGTACCCATCTTTCTCGTGTTTATTATCATTTGCCACATAATTAAAGCGACATACTAAATTTAAGACTATTAAAATAGTCGTTAGTTGCAGCCCTAGAATTTATTAAAGGATAGCCCCTTGAGATGTAACATCTCATTTTCAAGGGGGTCCCATAAAAACTACAACATTACAATATATTACATTACAGTACAGACATACATGACATAAAACAAACACAGACATCTTGCTCACACACAACCTCTACCCACATAAGTCTAGTTACAAAGAAGTCTAATTAAATAACCGAAACAATGAGATAAATATAACATAACAGAGAGAAAAGAAAAAATAAATAGAAAAAGGGACAAAAATACATAAATAAATTAAAAACACAGGCAATTTGTTTTAAGATGAGAATATAATGACAACTTAAAACAATGAAAAGAGGTAATAGAACGCAAAAAAAGGGGAAGATTATTCCAATCTGATGGAGCTTTAAAATAAAATGATCTTTTACCAGCCTCTTTTAAAATTCTAGGAACAAAGAAAAAAGGAAAATTCATATGTCTGAGTGAGTATGGAGAGTTATATAGAATCATGAGTTCTTTTAAATATGGAGGACAGTGAAAATAAACACATTTAAAAAGGAACTGAAGCCAGTGAAATTGCCGTCTAGATTTGGGTAATAAAATAAAATAAATAAAAACGTTTTGAAACAAGTGTGCAGGTGTTTTTGCCTGATAAAGAGAAAGACACATGCCGCGTTCCATTTACCTCGGAAATCGGAACTAGGAACTGGGAATGGCGAAGCATCTCCCACTTCCCAGTAGGAAATCCCACTTCGAGGGGCGTTCCAGTTGAAAATTCCGACTAGGAACTGGGAAATTCCGACTTCCGAGGACAAATGGAACGCGGCACACACTCGGCCCTCCGGCCTCACAGCTGACGGGCTTACAGGCGACTTACAGGGGTGAACAAAGCACCGGAGGACCTGGAAACAACCGGCGACTGTGTTGTAAAAGTACTCACAGATAGTTACTAGAGAGTGGTCTCCTCTTGGGGACCCAAACACCTTCTCAAATGTGTTTTTTTCTTGAAGTGCTGCCATACGGTCGACACAGTAGCGCCGCCATTTTGAGGAAAGAGGGAAAAAAAACCGAAGCGCTACGTCACGACATGCCCCGCCCCCTCCCACCGGATCCTCGATGATTGATGTGTCAGCTGGCCAATCAGGGCGCCCTCTACGTTTTAGGTCGAAAAGAGACACTTTTTTTTAATGTATTTTATTTTATTTAGACTAGAAATGTTATACAATTATGTTTATTTAAGGAGAGGAATGCAGCCAAAAATAAATAAATAAAGCTAAATAAATAAATGGGGAGTTATTAACGCAGGAAGAGTGAAAGGGATGAGGGGCGGGACCGGTCTTTTTTTTTGTTTGTTTGTTCTTTATTTTGTCTTTTGTTTCCTTTTCCCCTATAATTTACGTTTAATTTGGAATGTTTCATATTCTTGCATTTTCCTCTTTTCCTTTTATTATAAATTCTCCATTTCCCCCGCCCCCTCCCACCGGATCCTCGATGATTGATGGGTCAGCTGGCCAATCAGGGCGCCCTCTTTAATATCAATAAGTCACTACGTTTTAGGTCGAAAAGAGACACCTTTTTTTAAATTATTTTATTTACACTGTAACAATGGGATTGTTTTGGTCTTGATAATTAGAGGATGTTGTATTTGTGAATTTGTACAGTTGAAAAATGTACAGGAGTTGGGAAGATATACATACATACACTGCTATCGTTTAATTTGAAAGGGAGAGTATGGAATAGAGGAATATAAAAATAATTTTTCGTCACTATTGCTTATTCTCTTTAAAAGAAAAGGGATGTAACAATGGGATTGTTTATGTTGTTTCACACGGACGGCTTCAGGTGAAGCACCGCACATGCGCAGTTGATGTACCTGCGATGAAACTATTCTACTGTAGTAGTAGCAGCCCCCGGGTCTGGCACTCAGAAGGCGCGCCGATTTTTTCCAGTGGCCAACCGCGGTACTGCAACCAAAAATCCCATGCGGCCCAGAAAGCTTTTTTCCCATAGACCGCAATAGTAAAAGAGAAGCCTCTAAAACTGTTCACAGGACACCTCCAGCTGTAATCCCCGGCAATTACTAATCTTTGTATTCTATATTTTTAAGTCATGGACTTTATATCCGTCAAAAATGTTTTATAACGGCCAGAAAAGTAAAAGAAAAGTCTCTTTCTGGGCGTGACGTCACGGCTGACGTCACAGCCGTGTCCGTGCATTCCACGGATGTTTTATATTAATATATATTATATAATTATATTATATTAATACATTAATAATATATGTAATGCTATACATGTAATAATATACATTAATTAAGATATTATATTAATACATATTATATTAATACTCGCGTCATTGCCCCGGGGCATGATGGGAGGCCCCAGAGCATCATGGGAGGTGACTCAACTGCGCATGCTCTATGGGCCGCTGTATGCGGAAGTAAACCCGGAAGTCAGAGATTTTTTCGGCTTATGCGCTGGCTGAGCAGAATGCATTGAAATGAATGGGCGGCCATTTTTAGTCTCCAATCCAGTTTCTATAATACATCCATGAGTAGTAGTAGTTTTATTTATTATTAAGTTTTATTGCAGACTCGTGGTTCATACAAAACCAAACCAATTACATAGAACAAAATACATACAAAATATTTTAAAAAAATCTGTCCAGCAGGGACAGTTACAAATACAAGCTTTTAAGCCAATGTCTCCTGAGACAAGAGGAGTATCTGACGCAGCTCTTCCCAGGGTCATTTATATTAATTTTCATTTTCATTTTATTCTTTATTTCATTAAAAAAATAAAACAAACAATTCAATACAAATACAAATGTTCATAAATTGATTGAATGAATTGAATGTTCATAGACTGATTTTTTTTTTTAACACAGCCATTCAAACAGACAAAAGAAAAGTACAAAATAATCATTTTCAGGCAAATTAAATCAATAAAATAATAAAATTAATTCAAATTAATAAAAAATAGCTTAGATTAAAATAATCTTAAAGTAAATTCAGGTACTTTAATAAATAATAAAATAAATAAAATAATAACAGAATAAAAAAATAAATTAAGCACAAGAAGCACAAAATGTCAAGCCTTTGTACTTTTCTTTTTTAACCAGGCAGAACTAGAACAAGCCCATGAACTCATAGAAACTCTGTGTGTGTTTGAGTCTGTGTAAATGTGACAAAACATGCAAAAACAAACATTTTTCCCAAAGAATCACCCAGAGATTCCATGAGATTGACGCGTACGTGGATAAAAGGGATAAAAGAAAAGTAACAGCTCAACGTAGCCTAATGTAGCGGAGTAAGAGGAACAGTTTCTTCTTCACAAATCTACTCAAGTAAAAGTTAAAAGTATAGTGATTCAAAACTACTCCTAAAAGTACAACATTTCCCAAAACTTACTCAAGTAATTGTAATGGAGTAAATGTAACTCGTTACTACCCACATCTGGTAGAGTGGTATACAATAAGGTCTAAAGAGATTAATCTTCACAGCTTCTGAGCACATGATGAACTTGCGTGCGAGGATGTTGGCCTGTGCGTACATCCTGCGGCACGGTCTGTGGAGATCATCATCATCATTCATGTGTTCTGTGATAAAATGGCTGATATATTTGACCGTACTGCAAACATGGAGACTATTAAAAGATCATTTCAAATCTGTGCTGTACTGTGAGTGTTTAAAGGAGCATGAGGCAGGATTGAGGCAGGATTTATGAAAAAAATACGTATACGTTTTAAGTTTTCTAGTAATAATGTCAGATGAAGCGTTCCAAACCAAAAAGAATGAGCCCTCTAGTGTATCTCTCCTTTGCCTTGAACAGGCTGTGCGCTGCAAAATGTGCTGCAATTCGGACTCCGAATTTCCCTCGCTGTCCTGCGGATGTGACGTCACATGACGCTGCATGCACGTTCTCGGCGGCGCACGAGTAAACATTGGATACGCGTTTGAGTCATGGAGGCAGCTTCAACTTGAATTGGGACTGAAAACAGATGCTGACATGGCTCATTTCCTACTGACCAGGTAAGATAACATTGTAAGTCATATTTAGAGCTTGATTTGAACGGCGCTCGTGCCGGCTTCACTGTTGGCTGCAGGAACCCCGACACTCGTCGTGGCGCTAATGAGTCTCATTTCTTATTCTTGCCTCATGCTCCTTTAATAAAGTTCCCTGTGAGGGTAATACTCAACCGTCCAGTTTGTATAATTAAGGAAAATAGAACAAACTGAAACATACACTCAGTACTCTGTACTTCTGGAATTCTGATATCATTGCCAAAAACAATAGTAGTGCGTCTTTGGTTGCAGCAATGGCGTCTTCAGTGGACTGTAGGTTCAGTTGCTCACATTTATTTGGATTAAGGTCCATTGATCAACCAAGAGTTTTGACACTGGACCTTTTCATATGTGTTAATCAGTACTCGAGTTGTAAAAAAAGATCAGGGGGGATGGTGGATTTTATCATATGGGGACAGATAATTTGTGCTGATTACAAATAATATAATATATTACAAATAATAGCAGTGACCAAAACACCTGCAGAAATACTGCAGGAATGACATAGCAGCAGTTAAATGCAGCCTTCTGTAAGCTTTAAATATCCACTGGGCTTACATCAAATACATCAAAACACAACAATAAAAAACACTTTTCTGAACTTATCAATATGACTCTGTCCTTCACAGGATAAGTAACATGGATCACTGCAAAAACTCTAAATCTTAACAAGAATATTTGTCTTATTTCTAGTTAAAATGTCTCATTTTAGTAAAAAAATCTCATTACACTTAAAACAAGACTCATCACTGGAAAAAACAACAATTTTCACCTGTTTCAAGTAGATTTTCACTTGAAATAAGTAGAAAATGCTGCCAGTGGAACAAGATTGTTTTGCTTGTAATAAGAAGATAAATCTTGTCCCACTGGCAGATTTTCCTACTTATTTAAAGTGAAAATTTACCTGAAAGAGGTGAAAATTGTCACATTTTTCTGGTGTTATTTTTCTGGTGATGACTCTAAATGTTGAAATAGCAGTAAAACCACATTCATTGATGAAATGACATAAGGGATGGAAAGGGAGGATCGCAGTTTTACAGGGGGGATGATTTGGACCGTTTTTATTTCAGGGGGGATGCCATCCCCCCTCATCCCCCCTCAACTCGAATACTGGTGTTAATTAATTGCAAACTTGAACAGTGTTACAGTTGGAAACCCTACATCCACCTGCTAAGCTCATCACCAGCTCTATGACCGATCACTGGGAACAGTAGCTGGAACATGAAGTCAGATGAGGAAAAAAGAAAACAATCTTGGATATTTTTTTTTCATATAAATCCAACATTTCCCTTTGGTTCATGCTATCCCCATTAAATAATGCACAACAACAAAAGTACTTAATCTACCAACAGTATCGTGCACACAGTTTGGTGATGTAAACTTGCCGTCAATTGAAGTTCTGACAAAACTATCCCCGACTGTGCAACCAAGTGCAACGTTCATGAAAAATATATCCACAAGAGGGCAGCATATCAATAGCAAAATGAGGCCTTCACTATACTAGTATTAAGAATAAAAAATAATAAAAAAAGAGGAAAATAAAAAACGGGTAACTCAGGCCAATAGACCATTAGGAGGTTTCATCACATACTACTTGATTTTCCAGCCACACAATAGTGATGACGTCAAATGGTCTGCAGTGGAGATTCATGCAATACAAAAAAGACTTTTCAAGGTTGATACGTGTTGAATGAATCAGAATGTTTAGAAAAAAATCCCACAGATGTGGCAGTTAGTGAACAAGTGCTGTCCCAGTTTAAAACTGTCAGCATGATGAAATGATAGCAAAACATGGTTTTTCTGGCAGTGTCACCTATTTTACTGCCAAAAGTTGACTTTTTGTTAGTCACAATTTGAAAAAGAAAAGAAAAGAAAGGCTTTTTATGTGTCAAACTTGAACACACACACACACACACACACACACACACACACACACACACACACACACACACACACACACACACACACACACACACACACACACACACACACACACACACACACACTAGGGCTGGCTACAGGCTACTAATTCACCGAGGCACCTGTCTGGTTTGGATCTATGGAGGATTTTTTGTCATGTTATGTTAAATTAAATAAATAAATACATCATAAATTAATTAAAATGGGAATTAAATATATCATTAATTAATTAAATGTGGCATTAATTAATTAAAATTTGAATTAAATATGTCATTAATTAATTAAAATACAATTAATTTTAAGTAAAAAAATATATTTATTATTTCAGCATTTAATTAATTAATGACACATTTAATTAATGATTTTGTGTTGCGTGTGAATCATGAAATGTAAAACTGCATTTAATTAATTAATGACACATTTAATTAATTAATGATATATTTAATTCCCATTTTAATTAATTAATGATATATTTCACTCCCATTTTAATTAATTAAGGATATATTTCATTCCCATTTTAATTAATTAATGATGTATTTATTTATTTAATTTTGGCACAAAAAATCCTCCATATGGATCGGCCACCAAACTAAACAGACACAGACTGCAACGGACAATCAGGTCTGCAGAGAGGATAATTGGGACTAACCTCCCATATATCCAGGACCTGGACCGGTCCAGGACCAGGAAACGGGCAGGTAATCAATAACTTTATTTGTCCCCAATGGGGCAATTAATCATGCAGCAATATGTAGACATATACACATAGTAAAAAAAGGACAACGACTTTAAATCTAAAAATCTAAAAATCCAAGCCCCAGGTCCCAGGACCATGACCAGGACCATGACCAGGACCAGGACCAGGACCAGACCCCTCACACCCAGGACACAGTCTGTCTGAACTCCTCCCCTCTGGACGGCTCTACTGAACTCTGTAGCTAAAACCTCCAGACTCAGAGACAGTTTCTTCCCCCAAACTGTTGCTCTGATGAACCTCATCACTCAGAGTCTCAGAGAAATCAATCACTGTGCAGCAATAATAATAATAATAATAACAACCACAATCATATGCTGGAAAAATGCACCTTTCAATAACCATGTCTACCTCGTACTGCTGCACCTTTCACTTTTAAATTGTATATACAGGACTGTCTCAGAAAGTTAGAATATTGTGATAAAGTCCTTTATTTTCTCTAATTCAAAAATGTCAAACATTCTGGATTCATTACAAATCAACTGAAATATTGCAAGCCTTTTATTATTTTAATATTGCTGATCATGGCTTACAGTTTAAGAAAACTCAAATATCCTATCTCAAAAAATTAGAATATTCTGGGAATCTTAATCTTAAACTGTAAGCCATGATCAGCAATATTAAAATAATAAAAGGCTTGCAATATTTCAGTTGATGTGTAATGAATCCAGAATGTATGACATTTTTGTTTTTTTAATTGCATTACAGAAAATAAAGAACTTTATCACAATATTCTAATTTTCTGAGACAGTCCTGTATGTTAATAAGAGCTGTCATTTGTCTATTTACAGTGAGCGAAATTCCATGTCTCGTTTGACCTGATTCTGATTCTGATTCTGATTCTGATCACCAGCTGGAAGTGAACATAAATAAAGGCTTTGTTCAAACTGCCAACCCAGATCAAATTCCTTGCGTATTTGATCTGAACCTGTCCTTTCCAACTGACCGTTTACTTTGTATTTCACCAGTGATCAGATATGTGTGTCCTTGCTGAAGTTCCTTAATCCACACGGTTGCTATGGTGACCTTTATGCATAGAATGAATGTAAATTAATTAAAATGAAGGCTGGCAAACTGACTTTGCTTCTCTTGCAAACTGGTTATAAATGGTTATGGGGTTTTAGGGTACAGGAGTGGGGGGTTAACTCAGCATAGACACAAAAACACTCCCTGTGCCTATTTACAAGGTAAGCAACAATGTTTCGCTTGTGATGCAAGTCTTGGCTTTATGACTTATGAATGATATTGTGGAGGATTTTGGGACTGTTTTTTTGGAGGGGGGTTAGTATATGATTCCTTGTTCAAATGATGGTGTGCGTCTGTGCATAGAGAAGCAACGAGAGTGATGTGGATTATACTGAAGGCCTTTTTTCACCATTTGTCAGGGTGTGAAAAAATGTAAAGACTAATACTTTTAAAATTGGGACCTTAGGTTGGAACTCATGCCCAGTAAGTTGTTAAAATTTGTATTCTATAGATACATTAAGATAATAATGTAATCTGAAATAATACATTTATATATTTAGCAAATTACTTTACTCCTCTTTTAGAGTATTGTATTCATATGTTTGCTTGTGTTTTCCAATAGTACTTTGTGCACCCCTTGTTGATACCACAATGCCCTTCTATAGGATTTATTCTGGAGCCGACTTTTAGGGAAAATGCATCTTGTACAAAATAAATACTTAACCGAATGTAGCTCTCATTTTATGCTAGAACATTCTGACACATTACTTGAAGTGAAAATCTGAGAACTTCAGTCTGACTTACAATTGTCAGTACAAAATTTTGAATCCAAGTCCAGAGGTGGGTAGTAACGAGTTACATTTACTCCGTTACATTTACTTGAGTAAGTTTTGGGAAATGTTGTACTTTTAGGAGTAGTTTTGAATTATTATACTTTTTAATTTTACTTGAGTAGATTTGTGAAGGAGAAACTGTTTCTCTTACTCCGCTACATTAGGCTACGTTGAGCTGTTACTTTTCTTTTATCCCTTTTATCCACGTACGCGTCAATCTCATGACATCACTGGGTGATTCTTTGGGAAAAATGTTTGTTTTTGCATGTTTTGTCACATTTACACACACTCAAAACCACACAGAGTTTCTATGAGTTCATGTTTGTTCTAGTTCTGCTGGTTAAAAAAGAAAAGTACAAAGGCTTGAAATTTTGTGCTACTTGTGCTTAATTTATTTTTTTTATTCTGTTATTATTTTATTTATTTTATTATTTATTAAAGTACTTGAATTTACTTTAAGATTATTTTAATTTAAGCTATTTCTTATTTTCTATTAATTTTAATTTATTTTATTGTTTTATTGATTTAATTTGCCAGAAGATGATTATTTTGTACTTTTGTCTGTCTGAATGGTTGTGTTAAAAAAAATAAATCAGATGTTACTCAACAGTTACTCAGTACTTGAGTAGTTTTTTCACCAAGTACTTTTTTTACTTTTACTCAAGTAATTATTTGGATGACTACTTTTTACTTGTACTTGAGTCATATTATTCTGAAGTAACAGTACTTTTACTTGAGTACAATTTTTGTCTCCTCTACCCACCTCTGTCCAAGTCAACATAGCTTGATTTAGAGTCAAATCACACGTCCTTAAAATTAGAGTTTGAGTTGGACTCAAGTCTAAGTCCTGAGTTGTGTATTACTTGCCTTATAACTTTCTAACTTTCATTTGGATCAACTTTTTTCCTGCCATAGCAGGTTCCTTTGATTGTCTTTTTCAGTGTCATCCAAAAAAACAATTAAAATAAAACAAAAAAGAAAAACCTGTGCCATTTAGCCATTTACAGCCAGCATGATGATTGAATAAAACAAAAAAACAACAACCTCCCATTCAATCATAACCTGCCAGTATGTGACTATATTTTCTGAAAGAATGACAAAAACAGTTGAGCTGCAAAAATGTGAAAATGGCACAAAAGAAAATATTTGAAATGTTTATAACTAGTTTTGTTCAAAGAAAGATTGGAGGGACATATTTCTCCTTGTAAAATGATGGATTCATGCTCTGCACAAGGAGACGAAGTCAGTGTTAGAATCTCTGGGTTTCTATTTATAAATCTGAATAGTATGTGACTGGATATCAAAATTCATAAGTTATGAAAATATAATCCTGAAAACACGGATGGGATAAAAATGAAAGCAAATGTGAGTGTTTGATCCAGTTCCAGATCCAGAAAGGATCGCTGCAAATCTGCACGATTGATTTGACTCATCACTGTTTAACACATCACTGAACCATTTCATTGCTGAAAGGAGAAGATCATATTGCATCATTTAGAAGAGCAATAGATGACATGTCATAACTTTCTGTGTTAATACATTTTGAATGTCATGTTTCGGTCTTTATGTCTTTATCCTATTTAACATGAATTTGGATCAACATCTTAAATTGGGCATCATCTTCAACAACTTCATGCGAAGCAATTAAGCTGCACTTGTTAAGGTGTGGATATGCGGCCTAACTAGAGAGTTCTGCTGGGGTTTATCACCGACTCTAGCAGGTCAACATGGTCACGTTTGCATTTACTAGAGCACCCTTCAATATACATTATCTTCAGTTTACACCATATGCCACTCATCAATGATTTCTAACCATTTTTGTGGGAGAATGAACATGAACTTTCCTCTAATATTTTGTCAAACATTGAGTTGAAGTATTTACTGAACCTCTTTGACCTTTAATATTTAATTATTTTTTTTTACTAGACAGTAACTAGGGCCAAACCTTATGATTTACAGGACAAACATCTCCAGCACTGTCCTGCAGGTTTCAGCTGTAGAATCAGAATCAGAATCATGTTTATTTAGCCAAGTCAGGTCAAGACAGGAGATTTGACTCGGTTATTTTGCTCACTGTACAGTAAATAGACAAATGGCCGCTCTTATTAACATAGCCTAACATATAGCCTACAATTTAAAAAGGAAGTGAAAGGTGCAGCAGTATGAGGTAGACATGGTTATTGAAAGGTGCATTGTTACAGCATATGATTGTGGTTATTATTATTATTAGGGCCCGAGCACTTGCAGTGCGAAGGCCCTATTGTATTTGCAGGAATTATTCTTTTTCTTCTTCTTCTTATTGTTCTGACAAAAGGAAGGCCTTTTTGCCCCCCTAAACGTGCCCAAAAAGTCACCAAATTTTGCACGCAAGCCAGGCCTGGCGAAAAATTTGATATTTAATGGTTTGCATTAATGGGCGTGGCAAAATGGCTCAACAGCGCCCCCTTGAAAACTTTGTGCCTCAAGCCCCACGATACGGTTTGACGTACATGCACAAAAATCGGTACACACCTGTATCATGTCGCAACTTAAACAAAAGTCTCTTGGGGTCATGCCCGAAACCGAACAGGATGTCGGCCATTTTGAATCAGTCGTGTCATTTTGGCGAAATTTATGCCATTCCTTCGGCAGTAAATTCAGCCCGAACCGTAACGTGCACCCAGGTGTGTTATACATCAAAACGTGCGTCTCCATCCTCCGACACCACGCATTACTTTTCTCTATCAAAAGCGTTACCGTAGCGACGCTAGACGCCAAAAAGCGCGCCCACCGTTCATCTGATTGGTTCAGACAGAAAAAACTTTGCGCCTCAAGCCCCACATTACGGTTTGACGTACATGAACGAAAATCGGTACACACCTGTATCATGTCGCAACTAAAAGAAAAGTCTCTTGGCGCCATGGCCGAAACCGAACAGAATGTCGGCCATTTTGAACATTCTGAATTAATCGCGTAATTTTGGAGCAATATATGCCATTCCTTCGAGAATTAATACGGCCCGAACCGTAACGTGCACCCAGGTGTGTTATACATCAAAATGTGCGTCTCCATCTTGCGACTACACGCATTACTTTTCTCTTTCAAAAGCATTACCGTGGCGACACTAGATGCCAAAAAGCGCGCCCCCCTTCATCTGATTGGTCCATATTTGATAGTTCTCCAAAAGTCACCAAATTTTACATGCAAGCCAGGCCTGGCGATACATTTGATATTTCATGGTTTGCATTAATGGGCGTGGCCTAACGGCTCAACAGCGCCCCCTGGAATACTTTTATCTGCCATAACTTTTGAAAGGTTTGACATAATGAGTCGTGGGTGGTGTCATGAGACTCGGTATGGAGTCCTCGACCTTCATTGGCCTTAATTAGCCCCGCCCCTTCTTCTGATTGGTTGTCTCTTTTTTCTGTTATAACTTTTGAATGGTTTGACATAGAGAGTCGTGGGTGGTGTCATCAAATTCTGTATGGAGTCCTTGACCTTCATTGGCCTGAATTAGCCCCGCCCCTTCTTCTGATTGGTTGTCCCTTTTTTCTGCTATAACTTTTGAATGGTTTCACATAGGAAGTTGTGGGTGGTGTCATTTCTGATATGCTTATGGGGGGCGGTGGCCGTGAGTGCGAGGGCCCGTTCATCGCTGCTTGCAGCTTTAATTATGGGCATGCCAAGTAATGGCATGACCATATTGCAATCGTCCAGAATGGCCCAAAGGGCAATGCTGCTAGCATTTCGCTAACAAGCTAAAGTCGCAAAAGTCCCACGTCACACCAGTGGGTGTACAGCATGACCCCGCTCTGATGGGGAAAAAAAAAATCCCCAAAAAATAAAACACGCCTGAAAAAATGAGGAAAAACATGAAAATGAAGGCGATATAATGGTATACAGAAAAGGTTTCCCTTTTTTTATTATTATTTTTATTCCGCACTTTTTTTCGTCCGTTAATACGGCCCGAACCGCAACGTGCACCCATGCATGCCATACATCGTTGGATGCGTCTCCATCGTGCCTCGATGGCTATTACTTTTCTCAGTAATAGGGGTTACCGCGGCAACGCTAGTTGCCAAAAAGCAAAAAAAAAGGCGAAAAGTCAGACGCTTATCGCTCGGCCGAACTTTATCGTAGAGACATCGTTCAAACTTTCAAACACTTGGCCCGATTGGCACTAAAGGAACGTACAACCTCATTCTTCCAATTATTACAGTTTTTGTGATATTGACCTTTCATTTTTTTTTTTTTTTCCGTTTGACTTTGGGTGCTTGTTGCTAGGCAACAGGTTATCGTAGAGACATCGTACAAATGTTCCCCGACTCGGCACGCTGTGGACTTCAACATACTCAAATTTCATGAAGCTGGGATTTAAGGAAATTTTATGTATAAATCCCGGCCAAATAGCCCCATTCATTCGGATGGGGGTTTTTACCATGATGAAAAAAAAACCTATCCGTTAACGTAGCCTGAACCGGAACGTGTACCCAAGCATGGCATACATCGTTGGATGCGTCTCCATCGTGCCTCGATGGCTATTACTTTTCTCAGTAATAGGGGTTACCGCGGCAACGCTAGTTGCCAAAAAGCAAAAAAAAAGGCGAAAAGTCAGACGCTTATCGCTCGGCCGAACTTTATCGTAGAGACATCGTTCAAACTTTCAAACACTTGGCCCGATTGGCACTAAAGGAACGTACAACCTCATTCTTCCAA
This sequence comes from Cololabis saira, assembly GCF_033807715.1. Taxonomy (NCBI): domain Eukaryota; kingdom Metazoa; phylum Chordata; class Actinopteri; order Beloniformes; family Belonidae; genus Cololabis; species Cololabis saira. Next base: position 6,783,528 of record NC_084595.1, on the reverse strand, counting down.
TTATTACAGTTTTTGTGATATTGACCTTTCATTTTATTTTTTTTTTCCGTTTGACTTTGGACACTTGTTGCTAGGCAACAGGTTATCGTAGAGACATCGTACAAATGTTCCCCGACTCGGCACGCTGTGGACTTCAACATACTCAAATTTCATGAAGCTGGGATTTAAGGAAATTTTATGTCAAAATCCAGGCCAAATAGCCCCATTCATTCGGATGGGTTTTTTTTACCATGGTGAAAAAAAAACCTATCCGTTACATAGCCTGAACCGGAACATGTACCCAAGCATGGCATACATCGTTACATGCGTCTCCATCGTGCCTCGATGGGGATTACTTTTCTCAGTCAAAAGCGTTACCGTGGCGACGCTAGACGCCAAAAAGCGTGCCCCATTAATAACTATGGGGAGCAAAAGAATGAATGCAATACAACCGTAAACACCTCAAACTGACATAGAAACCCCCCGAACACAACCACTACAGCCCCAAACCAAAGCAGCGAGAGGGGACGAATGAGCAGTAGGGCATGCCCATATCAAAATTTCCTGAAATTTTCTAGTTATGGGCATGCCAAGTAGTGGCATGACCATATTGCAATCGTCCAGAATGGCCCAAAAGGCAATGTTGCTAGCGTTTCGCTAACATGCTAAAGTCGCAAAGGTCCCACTGCGCACCAGCGGGTGTAAAGCATGACCCCGCTCTGTTGTGGGAAAAAAAAATCCCCAAAAAATGAAACATGGCCGAGAAAACCTGAAAAATGAAGGCGTTAAATTAGTATCTAGAAAGGTTTCCCTTTTCTTATTATTTATTATTATTATTATTATTCTTATTCCGCACTTTTTTTCGTCCGTTAATGCGGCCCGAACCGCAACGTGCACCCATGCATGCCATACATCGTTGGATGCGTCTCCATCTTGCCTCGATGGGCATTACTTTTCTCCGTAATAGGGGTTACCGTGGCAACGCTAGTTGCCAAAAAGCAAAAAAAAAGGCGAAAATTCCCACGCTTATTGCTCAACCGAACTTTATCGTAGAGACATCTTTCAAACTTTCAAACACTCGGCCCGATAGTCACTAAAGGACCATAAAACTTCATCATGCTAGTTATTACGGTTTTTGCGATATTTAACTTTCAATTAAAAAAAAAATTCACTTTTATTTTGGACGCTTGTTGCTAGGCAACGGTTTATCGTACAGACATCATTACAACATTGACAAACCCGGGACGCTTTGTACTGCAACATATTTTAGTCTCGTCATGCTTGCTATTATGGTTTTTGAGATATTCCACATTGTTCATTTTGATGCTAACGGAACTTCGGATGCTTGTTGCGCGGCAATGCGGTTTCGTAGAGACTTGGTTCCAACGTTAAAAGACTCAGCTTGATGTGGACTACAACATACTGAGGTCTCATTACGCTGTCGTTTACAGCTTTTGAGATATTGAAGCCAAATTGTCCCATTCTATCCTATGGGGCTTGTTACCATGGCAACAAAAACCAATGCATTTGTATGGGGGACCATGTGAATAAACAATCTGTTAATGCTGCCCGAACCGGAACGTGCACCCATGCATGGCATATATCGTTGGATGCGTCTCCATCGTGCCTTAATGTGCATTACTTTTTTCAGTCAAAAGTGTTACCGTGGCAACGCTAGATGCCAAAAAGCAAAAAAAAAGGCGAAAATTCAGACGCTTATTGCTCGGCCGGACTTTATCGTAGAGACATCGTTCAAACTTTCAAACACTCGGCCTGATTGGCACATACGGACCCTACAACCTCATTATGCCAATTTTTAAAGTTTTTGCGATATTGACCTTTCTTTTTTTTTTTTAATTTCCGTTTGACTTTGGATGCTTGTTGCTAGGTAACAGGTTATCGTAGAGACATCGTACAAATGTTTCCCGACTCGGCACGCTGTGGACTTCAACATACTCAAATTTCATGAAGCTGGGATTTAAGGAAATTTTATGTCAAAATCCAGGCCAAAAGGCCCCATTCATTCGGATGGGATTTTGTACCATGGTGAAAAAAAAAACCTATCCGTTAACGTAGCCTGAACCGGAACATGCACCCATGCATGGCGTACATCGCTAGATGCGTCTCCATCTTGCCTCGATGGGCATTACTATTCTCAGTCAAAAGCGTTACCGTGGCAACGCTAGATGCCAAAAAGCGCCCCCCTTTAATAACTATTGGGAGCACAGGAATGAATGAAATACAAGCGTAAAAACACCTCAAACTGACATAGAACCCCCCCCGAACACAAACACTACAGCCCCAAACCAAAGCAGCGAGAGGGGACGAATGGGCGGTAGGGCATGCCCATATCAAAATTTCCAGAAATTTATTATTATTATTATTGTTACTATAGCGAAAATACCACAGTTTTTAATGCCGATCTTGTCATTTTATTTAGTTTTTATCAGCTACACCTTTAGATTGGGCCGTGAAAATATTGTCAGACATTAAACCGGTCCTGGTACAGAAAAGGTTGGGGACCGCTGCTTTAAAGCGTTTTCTAGCGCCTTCTCTAAATCTGACTCCATTTCCATGAAATTGCTGCTCTTTTCCTGATTGAAGGTGGGAATACCCTGCTGCCCGGCCTGCCTGAGCGTCTCCAGGCTGAGATCCTGGGCCTGCTGCCTGCAGACATGGGGGTAAACGTCCGCATCAGCAGCCCCAGAGACAGAGACTTCTCAGTGTGGAGCGGAGGAGCGGTGCTGGCCAACCTGCCCTCCTTCAGCTCTGCATGGATCAGCCAGGAGGAGTATGAGGAATACGGACCGCAGATCGTCTTCAGGAAATGTTTCTGAGACATGTGCACATGCACACACAGCGCTTAAAGTGCCATGGATTGCTGCGGGCCTTTTGAATGTTTGTGTGTTTATTTCTGTGTGGTTCTCCTGGTCACCAGTGTGGACTTTGAGCCCTTACTGGATCCAGCAGGTTGTCTGGAACCGCTGGCTTCATGCATTAGGACAAATGCAGATATTTATTCCAACGTGACCTCGAGGAAAATGTTTGTCATATTCTCATTGTCTTTGTCTTAAATTCCTTTTTATTTAATTTGTTTAAATGAACTGAATGTGTCCATGTTTGTGGCTAATGAAGGAGATTTGAAGCTGGCCTTTCTGGTTTTTGTTAGTCGCGGTGGAAATCGCAGCAGTTTAGACATGATTTTATATAGTTTTTTCTTGTTGAACGTGTACCCCTGCATCAGTAATGACAGTCTTTTTTCCTAACGATTATCTTCATGAAATGTTAGAACTCTTTCAAGTGGAGGTTTTGTCATGCTACCCCCCCCTATGGAGCCAAATCAAGGCCAAAAGTTTTGTTAATTTGAAAATAAAATTTGAAAATTATTTTTTACAGTTTCAAATTTTTTTTTCAGTATCAGATCTTTTTTTCAGTTTCAGAACTTTTTATTTCAGTTTCACTTCTTTTTTTCAGTTTCAGATCTTTTTAAGATGTGAAAGATGTGAAACTGAAAAAAAAGATGTGAAACTGAAAAAAAAAAAAAAAAAAGATCTGAAACTGAAATAAAAAGTTCTCAAACTGAAAAGAAAAAAATTTAAACCGTAAAAAATAATTTTCAGGTTCAAATTTTATTTTCAAATTAGCAAAACTTTTGGCCTTGATTTGGCTCCATACCCCCCTCCCTTAAATGAGGTTGAGAATGTGATGAAGCTGCACTTTTTATTATCAGAATGGCAGTGATGTTTTCTGGCAGCTGCCCAAACCCTCCTTGCATCATTTTCCAAGTGAAAGACGATCATCGGTGTGTGCTGCAGGATTCTGAGCTCGGGAGGAGAAACGTGTGGTTTCTTTGTTTCCATCCGCGCGGCCTGTTGAGGGCCGAGGACAGCTTTGGTCAGGTAATGTTCAGTAACATGTTACTGCTGCAGGGGAACGTCACCTAAGACTCTGTGTCCTTCATGTATCTGAGTGCTGCTGTGTCTGATTGTGTGTGTTGGTATCGAGTTAGTTTGACGTTGGAACCTTTCTGTGGCCTTTGTTTAGTTAGTTCCTGCCTACTTGGCTGTTCCGCCGGTGCCAAACCGCTGCTCTCCCTCCAATCCTGGAACAGCCAGACAACCCTGTGTGTTTTTGTTTCTCCTTAGCATGAACTTGTTTAACTATGGAGCCAAATCAGGGCCAAAAGTTTTGCTAATTTGAAAATAAAATTTGAACCTGAAATTTTTTTTTTACAGTTTCAATTTTATTTTTTTCAGTATCAGATCTTTTTTTCAGTTTCAAATCTTTTTATTTCAGTTTCAAATGTTTTTTTCAGGTTCAGACTTTTGGCCCGGATCTGGCGTGGGGGGCGTGGCATCAACTGAGAGGGGCGTGGCATCATGAGTGACAGCAGAACAGAGAAGGCGGGGGACGTTCCTCAGTCATGTTGCCTTCAGGAAATGTAGGTTGCAGAAGTTATCAGTAGAAGTATGATTCAACACTGTATATACACCATATTCACATGATTGGCAGTGGAAAAAACGGATACTAGTGACACATTTCTGTATAAAAAGCTGTTTTAGACCGTACTTGGTAGTATGTTGAAGTGGGAAATGTCAAACTTTAGAGGGTGGCTGTTGAACTGTACAGTCTGGCATAGTGTATTGCTTTTATACTGCGATTGGTGCCAAATACGGTCTAAAACAGCTTTTTAAACAGAAATGTGTCACTAATATCAGTTTTTTCCACTGCCAATCACGTGAATATGGTGTATATACAGTGTTGAATCATACTTCTACTGATAACTTCTGCAACCTACATTTCCTGAAGGCAACAGGACTGAGTAACGTCCCCCGCCTTCTCTGTTCTGCTGTCACTCATGATGCCACGCCCCTCTCAGTTGATGCCACGCCCCCCACGCCAGATCCGGGCCAAAAGTCTGAACCTGAAAAAAAAATTTGAAACTGAAAAAAAAGAAGTGAAACTGAAAAAAAAAGACGTGAAACTGAAAAAAAAAGACGTGAAACTGAAAAAAAAAGATTTGAAACTGAAATAAAAAGATTTGAAACTGAAAAAAAGATCTGATACTGAAAAAAATCAAATTGAAACTGTAAAAAAAAATTTTCAGGTTCAAATTTTTTTTTCAAATTAGCAAAACTTTTGGCCTTGATTTGGCTCCATAGTAAAGCACCTTGGATTGTTTTACATGGATTATTGCAGTTGTGGTGTGTTTTGTTTTTTTAGATTTTAAAGTGGTTTTCTGTAAAAACAAAAACAAACAGGGTTGTCGTCTGACAAAGCACGCATCCTTTGTGAAAATCCTCATGACCTGTGAGCACCGTGACGAACCTGCAGCATGAGCCTCGTGGAAGGACTGGGTTCAGAGTGAACAGGAAATGAAAACACTCTGAACAGTCTGCTAGACTCTAAATAGACTGGACAGATTGAGTATAGCAATTTCTCAGCCATGTAAAGCTTTTTGTGTCTTAAATAAATATTTTATCCATCTTTTTTTTAATAAAATGTTTGTTGCCCTCTTATTGAGAGTTCAATGGTTAATGGCCAAATCTGCCTGAATGTGTGTGCTGTGCTTTGCATCATTGCATTTACACAATGTTTGTATGATTATTTCAAACATGAAGCTAAATAAAAGTGCTTCACAAAGGCGTTAAGCAGAAAAACAAGAACAATGCATTTTAATTTTTTGCAAAAAACAAACATCTGGTGCAGATGTGTTTACAGGACTGTCTCAGAAAATTAGAATATTGTGATTTTCTGTAATGCAATTACAAAAACAAAAATGTCATGCATTCTGGATTCATTACAAATCAACTGAAATATTGCAAGCCTTTTATTATTTTAATATTGCTGATCATGGCTTACAGCTTAAGAAAACTCAAATATCCTATCTCAAAAAATTTGAATATTCTGGGAATCTTAATCTTAAACTGTAAACCATAATCAGCAATATTAAAATAATAAAAGGGTTGCAATATTTCAGTTGATTTGTAATGAATCCAGAATGTATGACAATTTTTTGTTTTTTTTAATTGCATTACAGAAAATAAAGAACTATATCACAATATTCTAATTTTCTGAGACAGTCCTGTATACAATTGAATGTTTTTTTTTGTTTCGCAAGCGTCTGAAGAGAAGCAAGGTATTTGAATTTAGTTTTAAAGACTGCAACATTTGGAGCAAACTTGGTTCCAGCAGCTGACCAGTCCCTGCAGGTCTAAACACCTCCAGCTTCACATGCAGATGGCATGTCTGCTGTACTATCACATATTTAGATACACTAGCTTGCAGTTATTCAGTTTAAGGCTTGTAAGATCCAAGTCTTGGAGGGATGTTTCCCATTTCTGGTGTCAGCATTTTTTTTGTTCTTTTCCGAAACATATTGAATGAATTGTAGATGTCAAATGCTCCAATAAGGATTCCATTAATCTACCCTACGTGACACATTTTGGCTGTTTGTGTAAGATGCCCCAAAGATGACTTCAGTGAAAACATTCAAATATAATTTATCTAGGATTACACAGAATCCTCGTAGGGTTATTAGTTTTTATTGGCTTGGTGTTAAGATGATCCCTGATTCTTAACCTCTTTCTTTATTTACCAAAACAATTATTGTGGCATTGTCTTTGCTTAGGCGAAGGACGTTTTGTTTCATATATTAAGTTCAGTGAATTCTTTCCATAAATAAAAAATGGTTTGCAAAAGATAATGGTTTAAAACAAAAATTCTTGGTCCCAGTTGAGTACAGAGGAAACATTTTTTCGATTTCCTGTTGCCCTAATTGTCCAGTTGATTTGGATTATGAAGGCAGCTGTTTGCGAGTTTCAACAGAAAAATAATCAATGGATTGTTTAGTTTGTTATACAGGAATAAATAAATAAAAAGTAAGATGTGGTACAGTTGCAGTGTGCGGAAGCCTGTTGTTACTCTAGCGCCCTCCAGTGGACGCGATGAAACAGTCATGCGCGACACTGTTACTATGGCAACCGATCATCAAGCTGTTGCATAGAGCGAGTTAAACGTCTGTGAGTAGAAATGTCACGGCCTCGTACGGAAAGTGAGCTAAAACTTGTCTCTAAAATAGTAGAGGAGTGCGCCCAGAGGGGAGATGTGGTGTCGGAGCGTTTGGTGGCTTTCATGGTGAGTAAACGACACAAATAAACACATAAATACAAATAACAGCTCACTGAGACCCAAAGATAGTTAACGGGAGCGTTAAATAACGGACCAGTTTAGTCCACCAAGTGTATAATGTAACTCTTGCTCTTTCCAAATTTTATATATATATATATATATATATATATATATATATATATATATATATATATATATATATATATATATATATATATATATATATATATATATATATATATCACTGCGACCCAAAGATAGTTAACGGGAGCGTTAAATAACGGGCCAGTTTAGTCCACCAAGTGTATAATGTAACTCTTGCTCTTTCCAAATTATATATATATATATATATATATATATATATATATATATATATATATATATATATATATATATATATATATATATATATATATACAGTACTCGAGTTGTAAAAAAGTTTTCTGAACTTATCAATATGACTCTGTCCTTCACAGGATAAGTAACATGGATCACTGCAAAAACTCTAAATCTTAACAAGAATATTTGTCTTATTTGTAGTTAAAATGTCTCATTTTAGTAAAAACATCTCATTACACTTAAAACAAGACTCATCACTGGAAAAAACAACAATTTTCACCTGTTTCAAGTAAATTTTCACTTGAAATAAGTAGAAAAATCTGCCAGTGGAACAAGATTTTTTTGCTTGTAATGAGAAGATATGAGTCATTCTATAATTAGGGGGTACATTTCATATCAACCAAAAGTGACAAAATCAGTTTTCTTTTTTGATAAAAAATCTAGTTGTTTCCATAATATACACCCTAAATGTGCTAAATTCGATAATTGCCAAGCTTAAACTCTAATTACAGTTACAGTGTTACAGTTGGTGGGTAGGGTTAGGGTTAGGGTTAGGGTTAGTTGACATTTCGGCCATTTTAGTGCATTTTGTGATAACTGCAGACCTTGGACCTGTCACTACATGGCCTTGATCAACTCGTGTTTTTATACAGTTTCTCTGTATTTTTGTAAAAATAACATGTAAAGCAAGTTCACAAGAACATGTTGATAACACAGTTGACGATCAATTAACCCACTCTATGAGCACACAATAATATTGATGAAATATTGAAGAGGAGGAGTAGAAATTTACCACACTGTCTTCAAATCTCCCTCCCTGAAGGAAGGGACATCATATAATTTTGGACATGTGACTTTGGAGCAAACCATTGCTGATTTATAGGGGTTTTTTCAATGGGTAACACAGTTGACAGAGATTTCTCGGACACACACAAAGTGGATGATTTAATGTACATGCATGAACCAAATAGTTTTTAAAACACCTTTCTAATATTTTAATGATTATTTTGAACAAATAATTATGGAAATTAAATACAAAAAAATGTATTTTAGTGTTAATCTGAAGAGCAAAACCTGACATTTAGCAAATCGGACAGCACAAAAACAACAAAATCCAGTATAGAATAAGCATTTTTTGAAAAATAAATGATGGAATCTGTTGACTTTTTTGTATTAAATGAAAGAGAAATGTGCCCTGATATAAAGTTGATCATTGCTTTAAGTGAATATTTAGTAAAATTGATAAATACAGCCCATGGACATGACATGTACCCCTAATTATAGAATGACTCATATATATATATATCAATAAATGTTTTTTCCCTCAAACCCTTGGATTTAAAACGGGATTATTCATGAATTTAGACGGCTTTGTTCAGTATCTTTCTTCTTGTTCTGTTCAGGTGGAAGCTGTGCTGCTGGACCCCAAACATGGGTTTGAAGTTTCTTCTCCGCTGACCGAACAAGACGTCCAAAAGCTCCAAGAGGTGAAGGACAAACTGCTTTGTTACACAAACGCTATCGGTTGTATTTTTGGTACCATGTAGATTAATTTGGTTTGTCAAACCTACAAACCTATAGCTCTTTTTTTCCAATGTTTTTGTTCTTTATTTTGATTTAAATTGCTGAGATTTATTAGCCGCTCATTATATTTTCCATTGTTCAGCTCTTGGTCAGTTACATGTATACTCAAAGGTTGCCCAACACTAGCAAATACAAATATCTGATGCAGGAATTGTGTATTCTAAAGTGGTCAAATGTATAAATATTTGGATGTTACATTACATTACAAATGAAGTAAGGCTTATGACAGATAAAAAATATATGCTGAAATATGTTAAAACTGAGAGATAAATGATCTTTTTGAATTTGTTTCATAAAAAAAAAGTTGGGATTTGATCAACAAAAGACTGGAAAGGTGTTTTTTTCTTTTAAAGATTAAAAAAAAATAATGACACACACACACACACACACACACACACACACACACACACACACACACACACACACACACACACACACACAGGAGAATCACAGCTGCTCTGGTACATCCACCAATACGAGTTCAGTAACAAGATGCAGTACAAAGTGGAGAGGTGAACAGAGTATTTCCTGGAGGCATTCACTACTTTGAGAAAACAGTTTAACAATTCAAGAATACATCAAAACATATCTTACCGTACAATTACAAATAAATGTTCTCTATGCAACTTTCAATAGTCACAGAGTGTTGGATATTTGTGCAATATCTTCACGACTGTAAATATTGGTTCCTGTCTTGTATACATGTGTGTACATATGTTTTAATTGCTTTAGCTTTTGTTTTATATATTTATTTATTTATTTTTGTTTTAATTTTTTTATTGAACCTTGAGAGGCAAAGTGCTGACTCAATTTCTTCTTTTGTTTGCACAAACCTGGACAATAAAGTTGGTTCTGATTTTGAAAGGTCACAAGAATATTCCAAGAATGACAACATGGTGCTGAACACATTTAAAAAAAATATGTTTCTGGCATTAACCTCAAAATAAGCATGTATTTGTCACAACAACGATTGATCAGTTTCTGTATTGGATATATAGTCTTTATGCTATTTTCAATCAAATATAGAGTTAACATTTTTGCATTCTGTTGTGTTTTTACACGCCATCTCAAGTCTTTTGGAACCCCCCCCCCCCCCATTAAAGTTCTTCATTTGTAAATAATTTGTCTCCAAGATGATTAAAGCTGGGAGTTCAGTGTGATGAGCTGTTTCTTATCTTTCTCTGCCACCTCTTACAGCTCTGTGTGGCTAAACTCATGGAAAAGTGCAGCCCATCACTTGACACAATCAAAATGCAAGTGTATTTTGATGAGAACTATACTTCTCCACGTAAGTAAAAACCACATTTTTTTTTCATTTTCTTTTTTGTCATTCACTTTTTATTACATGTCGTAATACAAGACATTACATACAAACAAAACACAAAAACAAGCAGAAACACAAACCCGGACAAAGGGAGGCCGTCACAGTCTACACCAGAGGTCACCAATCCAGGGGCCTGTACTACAAAGCGGGATTTGGGGTTAGCGAGGTAACTTCAGGTTTAACCCTGGGTTTTCAGGACTACGACGGTGGTTCACTTCTTACCGGGGCACATCGCCATGGTAACTTATGCTGAACAGCTAACCTGCTCCGGAGCAGGTTATGTTCGAGATACAGATCGCCGGGTATAAAAGCACCGCCCACTGACCAATCAGCTCTCTTGGAAAATGGCATGCCCTTTCGAAGAGAATCCAGTGGAGCTCGGTGCGCGGATCGTGAGAGGGAAAAAAAAAGAGTGGGCTGACTTTCAACAAAAATGGAATTAGTCAAGAAACTAAGCAATTCCTTTCATACCCAAGTATCAACACTTTATCATTTCTTTTCTCCTGACAGAGAGGTATGCGAGTACGTTTGTCTTTGCTGTAGATACCCTCACTCCGTCTTTCTAAGAAAACTACTTTTGCAAATAAACCTTTATGTACAAACTGTAAATATACTGTAGAAACAAGGTATGAGTCATTTGAGAGAGGATGAAATGTCAGACCTCGTTTAATTTGAACACGACATGAACTTTTAATTTCAAGTCTAAATATTAAGTTAAATCACAGTGTAATTTATCCTTTGCTCTTCGCTACTGAAATAAGCGGCTCTGACAGCGGACTTCTCCATGCTTGCGATTGGTCATGCGCTGAAAACACCGCCCCTTTTATGTGCACGCGCTCATATCCAGATTGGAGAAACCTGGGTTGATATACCGAGTTGATAACCACCGTCGTGTGACCGCTTAGCGTGATTGCAATTGTCCGGGTTAGTGAATCTGGATAAGGAAAAGATATCCTGGGTATGTTGAACTTGCTTCGTAGTACAGGCCCCTGGTCCTCGAGGGCCGGTGTCCTGCATGTTTTAGAGTTTTCTCTTCTTTAACACACCTGATTCTAATTAATCATCGTCATCAGCTTGTCATTGAGGTCTGCACAATTCCCTTAACGACACACTCTCACCTGATGACATTGGGGCTAGGTAGAAGATGGATGGATGGGAAAGAAGACAGATTTATTCTGTCTTCCTGTACTTTTCTGCGGATCTTTAAATTACATCATTGTGATCATATGTTTTTAGGATGTTTTGTTTTCATAACTTGTATTTATTCACTGTACTGCACTTTAGTCCACTGTAGCAGTTTAAAGACCTTTATAAATAAAGTTTGTATGGTAGGGTATGTATCAGCTGTGGAGTAGTGTGATGGAAAGGCTGGTACACATCTGTCTGGATAGACAAAAAAAAGAAAAAAGTAGACATGCTCAGAAGCCAAAAATGTAACAAGGAACCTTCAGTGTGGTGACTTAGGTGACTCTGATGAAGGCGAAAGGAATCGCCCAAATATGTCAATTATTTAAAAAACCTAAATATTCTTGTCCGACAAAAATAATTAGCAAATTAAAAAGGAACCTTCAGATCTATTTATTACGACGGAGTATTAGGGCCAAACAAAAAAATAAAAAAAGGAAATTACGAGAATAAAGTCATAATGTAATGAGAATAAAGTCGTAAAATTATGAGAATAAAGTCATAATATTACGAGAATAAAGTCGTAATATTACGAGAATAAAGTTGTTATATATTATAAATATATAAATAGAACTTCACAAGATGCTCAATATTCTTCATTTTAACACAGGGAGAAGACTGCTCTTCCTGTTAGAGTTCTCATAAATTACCACTTTATTTTCATAATATTATGACTTTATTCTCATAAATTACCACTTTATTCATTACGACTTTATTCTCGTAATGTCACAACTTTATTCTCGGAATTTTACGACTTTATTCTTGGAATTTTACAACTTTATTCTCATCATATTACGACTTTATTCTCATAATATTACGACTTTATTCTATTGCGACTTTATTCTCGCAATGTTACGACTTTATTCTCGTAATTTTACGACTTTATTCTCGTAATATTACGACTTTATTCTCATAATATTACGACTTCATTCTATTACGACTTTATTCTCACAACATTACGACTTTATTCTCGTAATTTTACCACTTTATTCTCATTATATTATGACTTTATTCTCGTAATTTCCAATTTTTTTTGTCTTAGTTTGGCCCTAATACTCCGTCGTAATTTATAGAATTTAATCTCGCCATCATAAAATAATCCTGAAGCTACCTTTTCTTTCCTTCCTTAGAAATCTTGTAGATGTTTTCAGGGCCTAATATATGTAAGGACCTTGCATCCCAGTCATCAAAATAGTTAAATTCATCAAATAAATTAAAAGAAATTACAAAATCACTCATGTCCCCGTCCTGCGGTAGCCGGCTCTTCTTCTCTGAATCTCCGTTGCCGTGGTTACCACCTGGCAGTTGATCCAGCGCAATGATATTAAAGATATCAGGCAATTTGACCAAACTTGTTTTCTACTGTAGGTGTAGGTTATCACTTTTAATGTACACCTGCCAGCCAATCAGAATCGAGTATTCACACAAACCGTGGTATAAATGCTTTTATTCTAACCCTTTGAGACGATAATGCTCTCTTCCTACCCCACATTTAAAAACAAAGAAAAGCATATTTCTCATGTCTTGGCTGTTTTCCCAGCTGCTGAAGTGCTGCATAGTAACAAGTACGTTTCATAGATGAACACGTGTGTTTGTGAGCAGTGTGTGCTTGTATTTGCAGGTGCACTCCTTGAGGAAGTCCATCGAGTGCTGGAGTCCAGACTGACTCTGCTGAGCCGTGAGATCACAGACAGCAGAGTGAAAACCGGGGACGAGATGGATGTTCTGTACTGTAAAATCATCACCTATATCTTGCTGGGATCTGACATGGGCTCAACTACAGATACCAACGTACAAGAAGTCGCAGGTGTCACTTCCGCTGCTGTTGTTCCCAGTACTGGAGTTGAGGGGGGATGAGGGGGGATGAGGGAGATGAGGGGGGATGAGGGGGGATGGCATCCCCCCCTGAAATAAAAACGGTCCAAGTCATCCCCCCTGTAAAACTGCCATCCCCCCTTTCCATCCCTTATGTCATTTCATCAATGAATGTGGTTTTACTGCTATTTCAACATTTAGAGTCATCACCAGAAAAATAACACCAGAAAAATAACTTATTGGACAATTTTCACCTGTTTCAGGTACATTTTCACTTGAAATAAGTAGGAAAATCTGCCAGTGGGACAAGATTTATCTTCTCATTACAAGCAAAAAAATCTTGTTCCACTGGCAGATTTTTTTTTCTCATTTTAAGTGAAAATCTACTTAAACAGGTGAAAATTGTTGTTTTTTCCAGTGTAATGAGATGTTTTTACTAAAATGAGACATTTTAACTAGAAATAAGACAAATATTCTTGTTAAGATTTTGAGTTTTTGCAGTGATCCATGTTACTTATCCTGTGAAGGACAGAGTCATATTGATAAGTTCAGAAAGTGTTTTTTATTGTTGTGTTTTGATGTATTTGATGTAAGCCCAGTGGATATTTAAAGCTTACAGAAGGCTGCATTTAACTGCTGCTATGTCATTCCTGCAGTATTTCTGCAGGTGTTTTGGTCACTGCTATTATTTGTAATATATTATATTATTTGTAATCAGCACAAATTATCTGTCCCCATATGATAAAATCCACCATCCCCCCTGATTTTTTTTTTTACAACTCGAGAACTGGTTGTTCCCAATCAGAATTGTAAAAGAAAAACAGTGGTGACCGATTTACAATATAGTGCTACATCATCCAGTTTGACAACTAACAATGTTTCTGGTGGTTTGGGTAATATTCAAAATGTATAATACTCTCTTTAATGAAATGAATCAGTTGATTGGGGTTAACGGAGGCCAAGTTGATTTGAGATGAGTAGCGCAGAGTAGGTACTAGTGGAAAAGAGCTATAGAGGGTCTGCATTGACGTCACTTCCCCACTGGACCAGCCCCCTTACTCACACTGAGTGGCAGAAATGGCTGCAACTAGTGGAGAAGACGGGATAACAGCTGATTATCTGCTTAAATTAGCGTCAGTTGGACCTGACAATGACCCGTACAGTTACCAAGAACCAGTGGTCCATGGACATTAATATTTGGTACAGTTACCAAGAACCAGTGGTCCATGGACATTAATATTTGGTACAGTTACCAAGAACCAGTGGTCCATGGACATTGATATTTGGTACAGTTACCAAGAACCAGTGGTCCATGGACATTAATATTTGGTACAGTTACCAAGAACCAGTGGTCCATGGACATTAATATTTGGTACAGTTACCAAGAACCAGTGGTCCATGGACATTGATATTTGGTACAGTTACCAAGAACCAGTGGTCCATGGACATTAATATTTGGTACAGTTACCAAGAACCAGTGGTCCATGGACATTAATATTTGGTACAGTTACCCCAAGAACCAGTGGTCCATGGACATTAATATTTGGTACAGTTACCCCAAGAACCAGTGGTCCATGGACATTAATATTTGGTACAGTTACCCCAAGAACCAGTGGTCCATGGACATTAATATTTGGTACAGTTACCCCAAGAACCAGTGGTCCATGGACATTAATATTTGGCCACGAATCCAGTTTCCTGATATTTATGTACTTAATTTCTACGCCGGGGAAATACATGAAGCAAAGCTTGAAGGCTTACAAAAGTCTTGACGTTTGGACTTCAAGCCAGGATTTGTTGTAGAAATTAAATTAAACTGATGACGACACCGAACTTTATGATTTGACCGTTTAACGTTAGCTACCCAGAAATCCAACATTACCTGATACAAAATGGGAACCACAAATCCACGTTTCGGTGCCTGGAATCCAGTAGTTTCTGTGAATTGCAGCGATCCATTTGTCTCTCTTAAACTTATTTTTTTGGCAGTCTGTAAAACGATAACTCCGATTTCTTGCTAAATCTATGAGTACAGTCGATCGGACAACAGCTCTTTCCCATTTTAGATGTTTTCCAGTTGCTCAAACTGAAAGTTTACGCTGACACTCAGTCTTTCTACCACTCAGTGGGCGTAACCCGCTGGGAAGCTGCATCTGTGACGTCATGCGCATTTAGGGTTGCCACCTTTCAGAGATAGAAATAAGGGACGCCCCGATTTCAGCAGCGCAGGAGCCAAAAAAAAAGCCCCAAAACTTCTAAACTGAATAAAAATGTGTTTATTTTATATGAAAAAACTAAATGCTTTGATTTAAAGTGCTTTAATAGCATTGAACTTGCATGACTGTACAGACAGCCAACCATACTAGCAACTGAAATATCCTCCTATGCTACGTATGTCCACATCAGCCCAGATGTAATATAGCCTACAGGTGAAGAATATGGTGTAAAAGTTAATTTATTTCAATAATTCAACTAGAATATGGTGTAAAAGTTAATTTATTTCAATAATTCGACTAGAATATGGTGTAAAAGTTAATTTATTTCAATAATTCAACTAGAATATGGTGTAAAAGTTAATTTATTTCAATAATTCAACTAGAATATGGTGTAAAAGTTAATTTATTTCAATAATTCAACTAGAATATGGTGTAAAGGTTAATTTATTTCAATAATTCAACTAGAATATGGTGTAAAAGTTAATTTATTTCAATAATTCAACTAGAATATGTTGTAAAAGTTAATTTATTTCAATAATTCAACTAGAATATGGTGTAAAAGTTAATTTATTTCAATAATTCAACTAGAATATGGTGTAAAGGTTAATTTATTTCAATAATTCAACTAGAATATGGTGTAAAAGTTAACTTATTTCAATAATTCAACTAGAATATGGTGTAAAAGTTAATTTATTTCAATAATTCAACTAGGATATGGTGTAAAAGTTAAATTATTTCAATAATTCCACTAGAATATGGTGTAAAAGTTAACTTAATTCAATAATTCAACTAGAATATGGTGTAAAAGTTAATTTATTTCAATAATTCAACTAGAATATGGTGTAAAAGTTAACTTATTTCAATAATTCAACTAGAATATGGTGTAAAAGTTAATTTATTTCAATAATTCAACTAGAATATGGTGTAAAAGTTAACTTATTTCAATAATTCAACTAGAATATGGTGTAAAGTTAACTTATTTCAATAATTCAACTAGAATATGGTGTAAAAGTTAATGAAAATATGGTACAAATCGTGTCCCGTATTAGTTCAATACGGGACGCAACATTTTTTTCTCAAATAAAGGACAATTCCGTATTTTACGGGACGGGTGGCAACCCTATGCGCATTCCCTCCATTAGTTGAGCTCACATCAGCAGGTGCTTGGGCCCTGATAACATGCAGCACATATTGATGATGAATAATGACTTTGTCTTGTTCCAGCTGTCCTGCAGACTGTTTTTGACAAGAATGAACTGGGGGCCTTCGTGCTACTACCAAAGAAAGACAAAGAAGAAAAGCTTCATGAGCTCACCATGATTGTCACAGGGATCCGACTCTTCAACAAAGCCAACACGAAAGGAAAGGAAGAGTTCAGCATTCAGGAACTGAGTACATTTGTTTTTCCTTTTTAACTTAAATACCTTATTCAGAGAGGAAATTTGGTTCAGGGAACTGTGCTAAATAAGTGGATGTCCACAGATCAGTTAGGCTGAACAGATTCTGATTACAGATTATTCATTTGAGATAATCCGATACTACAAATTCAGTTCATTGGTGATTGCTCTGCATTTAGAACTAGCCAATTCTTCACATGCAGCTCAAATATTTTTAACATTTTTAGCAACTGGGGCAATAAAAAAATATGTGAAGCCCTTTGAATTAACTGCTTCTCTGCAATTTTAAAAACGGCTAATTCTGCAATTACAAAAATGCAGTGTGGTCTTCATCTAAGGCAGGGGTGTCAGACTCCAGTCATGCATGTTTTAGATGTGTCCCTGCTGCAGCACACCGTGATACAAGGAGCTGTGTCAACAACAGAGCTGTCCAGACCTGGACAAGCTGGTGATGATTGTTAATTAGAATCAGGTGTGATGATGCAGGGAAACAACTAAAACATGCAGGACTGGGGTCCGAGGACCAGGGTTGGAGACGCCTGGGCTACTCCTAGATAGTGCTGGGCGATATGGACAAAAAGTCATATCTCGATATTTTCTAGCTGAATGGCGATACTCGATATATATATCAATATTTTTTCTGTGCCATAATTGGGGTTTCCCCCAAAGCATTATAGCATAGCATCTCTCGTTTTTAAAACTAGAGCCGGAGCAAAACTTAGTTTGATTTACTTTATTTCAGTTTTTACATTAATCAACCCCATCGAAGTCTCATCCCCTGTTTCTGCATTAAAGAGCTCCGCTAAATCAGCTGTGCCAGTCCGGATTCCTCGCTGTCAGAGTCACTTTCCGTGCCGTGCGGCGCCTCGGAATGCTGGCTTTTGCAAAAGCTCGCAAAATAGTCCCAGCAGACACGTTAGCCCACGCATCAACAATACATCTGCAAACTGTGGCATAATTTGCCCGGCGCTGCTTTCCACTCCTGGAGAAACTGTTCCCCCTCAGTCATCCATCTCTCCCACGCCGCTGCAGCCTTAAGGCTGATTTATGGTCCCGCGTTAAACCGACGCAAAGCCTACGCCGTAGATTACGTAACCTCCGGCGTAGGCTGTGCGTCGATTTATCGCGGAACCATAAAGGCTTCACTTTGAACGGCCGGTTCACACCAACGTCCAGCGGTTGGAGTTACTTTGTCAGACCTCCCGGAATAACAGCAAGCATAGCGTTCATATTTTCACTTCTTTTTTTATACTGTCTGTGAGATGGGTGCATAGAGTCACAGATCAGCAGCGATGGTGATGTGTGGAAAATACCACTGGGTCCCCGCAAACATAGCCTACACCTGCCTCAGCCACTCATCATCATCCCTTCATCCATCCAGCCCTTTTTGAACATTTTGTCATTTGTAGACGGTAGAAAGTACAGGGATAGCGAGATTTACATGAAGTTGGGAGAAAAGTTGCGCGAAGCTGCATTTGTTTTGAATTTGGATACAGGAAGGAGAAGCGGAAATTACGGTAATTGCGTCATCACGTTCTCCGCGCGTCGCTGGTTTGATCGGGATATCCCGAATGATTAATTACCATGTAAACAGGGATAACCCTGTTTGCTCAAGCATGTAAACGGAATATTCCAAATGTTTCAGTAACCGGAATATTAGCAATAACCCGAATTTTGACAGCATGTAAACGTAGTCAATGTCAAATCTTCAGTGAGGCAAAGAAGAACCCACAAAGTAGCAGCTAAAGCTAAAGCAGCTAAACCTCCAACATGCAGGACCAGGCTGTTCTTCTGTTTCCACACTTTGATCAGCAGATGAGCTCTTCCTATTCATTTTATCCAGTTATCCTTGTCCATTCTGTTGGTCCTGCATCCCTCAGTTCAGATCTTATGATAATATAATAATACATCGTTATGACGAAGACGAACTTACCTGAAAAATGTTGATAAATGTTTTTACGCCATGTGTTAAGGATACCCAATAATGATACACAGCTTTGGAAAATATTACCGCATGAAGTGTTAACAATTCTGACAAGTTATTATGCCTAGAAGTGTACATTGGAGGTTTTTCCCACTTTTCCCAGATCATTTTGCAGGCAGGCGCTTTTGTGTTCCAGTGATTGTCAGTGAAGCAGTTGTCAGTATCGTGGTTCAGAAGTCAGACTTCATACCCAACAAATCTAAGAAACTTATCTAAGCAAGCTGCAGGGTGGGACTAATTTTTCAGGACTGGATGAATGACCTTTTTACGTCATTAGCATTTTTGCCTCAAGCCTTGATGCATGTTCAGATTACAGGTCGCTTCAGGTTAAATCCATTAAAATTGTCCTTATAATGCAAAAATTAAGTTAATCAAATCAAATCAAACTTTATTTATATAGCACTTTTCATACACTAGTAACGCAAAGTGCTGTGCATAATAAAATCAACATTTAACATAGAAAAACTCACACACTCATGGTTAAAACACATCTGGTCATTTTCACACAGATCCTCACTTTAATACCCACACATCACACATATAACAATAAAAATAATCAATTTTATTTATAGAGCGCTTTTAAAAGATCTCAAAGACGCTTCACAGACACAAAGATAAAAGGTTGAGATCAAGAAATTAAAAAATTAAAAACCACAGGATAAAAAAAGATAGGAGATAAAAGATAAGATAAAGGATAAGAAACAAATCACACATTAAAAGCTGTTCTGAAGAGGTGAGATTTGAAGGTGGGTACGTCTGTGCAACTGCAGATGTGAGCGGGGAGAGAGTTCCAGAGATAACCCCTCCCTCCCTCCCTCCCCCACATAGACACTAAAACATAATTGCAAACATAGAAAAATAAAAAAAAAATCATATATTACAACATATAAATAAATACATACATACCTGACTTGACGCTGAGATGAGGAACGATATCTTGGGGATCTATTCACACCAGGAGCTAGGGCTGTTCGATTTTGCCCAAAAATAAAATCTCGATTTTTTTCTCTCAAAATCCGATTTTCGATTACGATTATTTTGTGAATTGACAAAAGGCAAAGAAATGATTTCAAATATGCTGTTTTTTAATTGAACATTTGCCCCATTGGGCTTTAAGTGCAAACTTTGCTCTTATTAAACCAAAAATGAATGAATAAAGTGCAAACTCTATAAAATAAGTCGAAAAAAAGTTAAAAAAAATATAATAAAATATAAAGTTTTATCTCTGGAAAAAAAAAAATCAGCAAATCAGCACTTGCAAACATACAGTAAGTTATATTTCCAATTAAATAAAACAAGACATTTTCTAATTAAACTAAACTGGGTCTTTGCATGCTAAATAATAATGCAACAGGTGTGTAATGTCAGTCATTACATTTGCTATTCACATTTGCAAGTTTTTTGCAAGGAACACGAGCCGGTCTATCGCATCTGGCTTGAGGGATGTCCGGTGGCATGTTAGTATATCACCATGGTTACAACGCCCCCTCCTACACTAAAGAGCCTCTCTGATGGGGCACTTGTCGCAGGTATTGAGAGGTATTTCCATCAATCATTAATATGGTATCAATCATTAATATGTGTGCAGACAAGGTAAAAAAAAAAAAAAAAAAAAAAAAAAAAAAAAAAGTGAAAAATCGATTTTACGAGTTTCACATTTTAACATCGTTCTAATTACATAATCGCGATTACGATTTAAAATCGATTAATCGAACAGCCCTACCAGGAGCCCCCTACCAATGAAATCATGGTGGAAAGCAATGTCTATGCTGGATCAGACCAAGAGTACAAGAAAGAAAGTTGGGGGTTGAATTGTGTTTTTTGTTTTCAGAGTATAGTTCAAATGTGATCTTAAAAGTCTGATTTTAAAAAAAAAAGGAGAATTATGAAAAGTTCATAATTTCAAAACCTTTTCTCTTACTAATCCTTTTTCATGGTCTGTATCACACTGTTACCATTCTTCCCTCTTGATCAATACCTTCTACTGTATTTTACATTGAAGTGCCTGCACTTAAAGAAGCCCTTCCAGCCACCAGCAACAGCATAAAAAAGGAGCTGAGTCTGACGCAGGAACTGGCATGGAAATACACGGCTGTGCTGGAGAAGCTAACAGACCCTGACATTCAACCCCAAGAGTGTGACGTCCCCATCGACCTTCTCAGACCGGCTCTCTACAACGTCAGGCAGCACCAAGTTTTCCTCAAACTCTTACTGGTGAGTTAACAACACACACAGGTTATTTTGTGATGGAGTTGACATTTATGTTAGGGAAGAATTCAATAACGTTCATTTTTGTCTTGGTTTACAATTAAACGTTGATGTTTCTTTTGCCTCAGACAAGGATTTTAGGTTTTTGTTTTCCTGACATGTTTCGGTGGCAAACTTCCGCCTTCATCAGGGTGTCACATGATGGTGTGGGACTCTCATTTATCAGCTGATGATAAAAGGAGGCGGGACTCACCTGTCAGATTGACAGGTGAGTCCGGCCCCCCCTCCAGAGGCGATTCTAGGGTCTGTTGGGGCCCTAGGCAAAAATTTCTAGGGGGCCTCTCAAACCAGCGTTCATCACCGTTATGTTATAATAAACTGACACCAACGAAAACTTAATGAAATTTATATTTATTTACACACTGCTTATTTACACACACGACACTGTGTGTAGTTTTTTTTTTTTTTTTTTGACACTGCGTACAGGTGGATGGCTGTGATCATGGGAATGACAACGTGGGGCCCCTTAAGGGAGGTTTCTTACTGGCTACTGAGATGTCATTGATAATTGCCTTATGTTTGTTTAAGGAGGAGGATGTGGTCATTGCGGTTACCACATTTTGAGATCTGTACAGTAAAAACAACCTTCAATACTTTTTTAGTCCTCAAAACCCCTGATAGGAAACACTTTTGTAATTATTTAAAGGAGCTTGAGGCTCCTTTTAAGAAATGAGACTCTCTAGCGCCACCCTTCACCACGACGGCCGTTGGGGGTACTGCAGCCAACAGTGAAGCCGGCACGGGAGAACGGGGAGAACGTGCATGCAGCGTCATGTGACGTCACATCCGCAGGACAGCGCGGGAAATTCTGGACCGAATTGCAGCACATTTTGCAGCACACAGCCTGTTCAAGGCAACGGAGAGATACACTGGAGGACTCATTCTTTTGGGTTTGGAACGCTTCATCTGACATTATTACTAGAAAACTTAAAATGTATACAGATTTTTTCATAAATCTTGCCACAATCCGGCCTCAAGCTCCTTTAAAAAAAAAAAAAAAAAAAAAAAAAAATGTTTTTTTTTTTGGGCCTCATGGGCCC
The DNA here is from genome assembly GCF_033807715.1 of Cololabis saira. Classification (NCBI taxonomy): domain Eukaryota; kingdom Metazoa; phylum Chordata; class Actinopteri; order Beloniformes; family Belonidae; genus Cololabis; species Cololabis saira. Next base: position 6,761,266 of record NC_084595.1, on the reverse strand, counting down.
CCCAACACCTCGGGGCCCCAAGCAGTTGCCTGCCTTGCCTGTTCACAAGCTGCGCCCCTGCCCCCCTCCAGGATGCTGCTCCAGGTGGGGGAGAGCATGTAGCTCTGAACTGCTCTAGATTAAACTGATCGCTCAAAACACAGCCTCACGCTTCCTCGGTTCTGGATCAGGAAGGACTGCGGCTCTGTCGGGTGCGGGAGAGCCTTTGTTTCGGCTCGGCTGCACCATGTGGCTCGGCTCGGCTCTATCTGACTCGGTTCCTCTGTCCGGCGGGGATCCCACCGGCAGATCGCTCCTGCGGGGATCCTCCGGTAGCCGGCCCCCGCTCGGCTCCCTCCTGTTCCTAATTTTGAAAAGAAAAGACAGTCTTGCCGCGTGCAACAGCCGGGCCGATCCTTCCTGTCATGGAGCCTCTTGACGCAGCCTCCAGGTCCACTGTAATCAGGGCTGCTCCCGTTTCATCACCGAGGCGCGGGCTTCACGGACGTAGGAGGATTTAGCTGCTCGGGCTGATGTGGACACGCTGCCGGAGGATCGGATCCTCCTGGCGAAAGAACTCAAACAGAGAAAAAGTTAGTAGGAATGGGAGCCGGCAGCGCCGCAGCGCTCCAGGGCCGCAGGAGACCGCTACTGATCTTCAGGCAGGATGATCTGATGCGGGCGCGTTTCCCCTCTCCCCTGGACCTGGATCATAAGGGGGGACACTCTTGCTGGAGACCAGCTGGACCGAGCAGAAAAAGAGAAAACAGACAGAAAGAATGAAGAACAGAGAAAGGAGAGACACAGACACAATGGTAACTGGTGCACTACAGAGATGACTATATAAGCAGATGTAGACAATAGACCAGGGGTCTCCAACCCTGGTCCTGGAGAGCACCTATCCAGCATGTTTTAGATGTCTCCCTGCATGAACACACCTGATTCTAGTCATTGCTCGTCATTAACTTGTCATCAAGGTCTGGACAGTTCTGTTGTTGACACAGCTCCTTGTATCAGGGTGTGCTGAAGCAGGGAAACATCTAAAACATGCTGGATAGGTGCTCTCCATGACCAGGGTTGGCTGGAGGATATTCAGCAAATTACTTGGACATCCTGCTAACAACACATTACAGTAATCCAGTCTAGAAGATACAAATGCATGAACTAGTTCTTCTGCATCACTCTGCGAGAGGATTTTCCTAATCTTTGCAATATTACGGAGATGGAAAAACGCTGTTTTACAAACCTGATTAATATATGGTTAATATAATGACAAATCCTGATAGAAAATAACACCAAGGTTTCTCACATTTGCACTGGAAGCCATCGCAACACCATCTAATCCCTTCCTAAGATGCTCTGGACCAAGAATGATAACCTCTGTTTTATCTATGAATTTAGAAGCAAAACATTTCTGGACATCCAGTCCTTGATGTCCCTAAGACATGCCTGAAGTTTAGGTAACAGTTCTTTTTCATCGGCTTCATAGACAAGTAGAGCTGCGTATCATCAGCATAACAATGAAAGTGTATGCCGTGATTCTGGATTATACTTCCCAACGGCTGCATGTATAAACTGAACTAGATTGGCCCTAGCACTGAACCCTGTGGAACACCATAACAGACCCTTGACTGTTCTGAAGAAACCTCATGTAAATGAACAAACTGGAACCTGTCAGATAGATATGATTTAAACCAACGTAGAGCTGTCCCTTTAATCCCAACAACATGCTCTAACCTGTGCAGTAAAATGCTGATCTACAGAGTCAAAGGCAGCACTGAGGTCCAGTAGAACCAGTATGGACACTAACTAGTGAAATGGTTTCTCACACTGTTCTGTTGACTATTTTTGTATATATATTCTAGTGTATGGTAGTCAGCAGTGGGAGTGGTAGTCTAGTGGTTACAGAGGGGGGCTTGGGTCTGGAGAACGGCAACCAAGATGAACCACTTTGTGCCCTTAAAGGGGACATATTATGGCATTTAATGTATATTTTAAACAGGCCTTGAATGTCTTAAAAACAATCTAAAGCTTGTTTTTTTCTACATAAATCAGAAATTCAGCCTGTGGGCCCTGTCTCTAGTTTTACCGCTTCTAAAGCCTTTTTCTGTGCTTCATTTTAGGGGAGGGGAGGCTATGATAATGAGGCCCTGCGCTGATTGGCTGCCTGAATGACGTGTAGGAGGGGAGGAGAATAAGCCTCGCTCGGGGGAGAAGAGCAGCCGGCTGCGTCGTACACAAAGCGTGTCCCATGCGAGAAGCTTCTGTGACAAAATCAATTCCATGGCTTTATTTTTTTTGTATTGGACTGTCCTAACTGGCCGCGAGTTTAACAGTTTCAGTGTGGACAGAGAGCGTCCGATGTCACGTAGCTCGACGGGATAGTCGGACGCTCTCATTCAGTAACACGCTGTAAACGGATCTTAAAGCCTGATTTACGGTTCTGCGTTAAATCGACGCGTACCCTACGCCGTAGGCTCTGCGTTGGTGTAACGCGGAACCATAAATCAGCCTTTAGTCACCTCGTCTTCACACAGGAAGATTTCTCATCATTTCTTATGTTACAAGACAGATGAATCATGTTAACTGTAAATAAATCACAACACTGAATTTTCAAAAATGGCAACTTTATTGTTAAAAAAATAAAACATGAGCTGTATATAAATAACATGTATGCACTATTGCTGGCTCAAGGAAGGACCGTGCGTTTTCTGAAGGTGTCGTTGAACAGATTCAGGTGCTTGGAAGATCTGAAACCAGACATAAAAAATGTATTACTAATTTACCTAACGAGTGAGTGGCTCCGTTAGTGAACACTGGAGCCGCCGGGGCTCGGGGCTCCTCGCCGGGGCTCCTCTCCGGGCCGGTCTATGAGCAGCTCCGGCAGCTCCAAATGCGGCGCCGGGGCTCCGGAGCTAAGCTAAATACTTAGCCCATGCAAAAACAAACTTGTAGACAAATAAAAATAACATAAAAAATAACGTCACTTACCGCTGACTTTTGTGCAGTTGTCGGGTCCGTACTGCTGCTACTGATCCTTTTATGAGGGTAAATGTCGATGCAAAACCTCATCTTAACTCTCCCTCATTGTTCAAACAGCCACCGCTGCTGAACAATGGCTGAAGCTCCGGCGGGTGGAGAGAGTGGTGGGCGTGGTTTCAGCAGCGGAGGAGACAGAGGGCGTGGTTTGCATTTTGGTGACGTAAAGAAAATGCACAAATCTAAACGGCTCGTAGAAACCACATGACACTGGAAGATTCAGTCGGGCGGGGGGGAGCAGACCTTGCAGATTTTCATGGGATTTCATCTTCCCTCTGCTGGCAGGGTGAGGGGAGACCACTTTATATATGTTAAAACAAGAAAAAACTTGTTTTTCATAGTAGTAGTAGGGCTGGGCGATTTTGGAAAAAAATAAAATCCCAATTTATTTCTCTGAAAACCCAATTTTCGATTTCGATTTCGATTTTTTTGGTAAAACTACAAAAGACAATGGAAAAAATTGTTTCAAATATTTTATCTTTATTTTTAAAGAAAAATAGCAAACAAATTTCCCTATTGGGAATGAAGTGCAACTGAAAGATACTGTAAATCCCCCTTGAGTTTAGTAAAGTGACAACATTTACAATTTTCTTGACCAAACTAGACGAGCTCTGTCTGTAATGCAGCCAGCTGCAAAAAATCGATTTTCCGATTTCCTTTTTTTAACATCGATTTTGATTAAAAAATCCGATTTAGATTTAAAATCGATTAATCGCACAGCCCTAAGTAGTAGTAATCCTTTAACTGTAATTGCTTACAACTGAAGACTACTTACAGTAAGTTGTCTGAGGACAAAAACAAATATTCACAATTGATGATGATCCAATTCAAGTGTTAAGTATTATTATCTTTATGGTTGAGCATAATGGCTACCCTCCCGTAGGGGTGTGTGTGTGTTTTTTTTTACCCTCTGCATTTTTTCACTATGTATTTGAACTTTGAATCTGAACTCTTAGAATGAATTAGGTTAATTTAAATTCAATGAATTTGATTTAAACAGTGGAACCGAATTAGTTAGAACTTTATTGGTCTCTGAAGTTTGTTTTCTGCACACAATAAGATGAATTATGTTTTGAATTAGTGCTGTAGAAATAGGTGAATTGAATTGTTGTAACAGCGTAGGTGTTTCTTTGCTCCTGATGCAGCTGGTATTTAGTACAGGGGTGTGGCCTTGCATTATTTTACCTGGGTATTTGGATGGTGGACACACAAGAAGAGTGTGTTTGGTATGAAAATTTTCTGTTGCCCATGAAGCAGACCATGTTTAATATACACAAGTAAAGAAGTGTAATTATTGGTTGGCTCACAACAAATGTAAAATCCTTAATTTGAGGAAAACCTTTGCACTGAGGTGTGTTAGAGCCATAGCGCCGTAGTTTCACTATTTAAAGAAAACAAGTTTCACATTTCAAAGAACAATGTTTATCAAGGAATAACTGTGATTTCTTCTTGTTTTCAGGCCGATGCATCTCAGTGTACCAGGCATGTTGAAAAACTTCACAAGGAACTCTTATCTCAGTTGAAGCTGCTGAGAGAAACTTCCCTGCCAAAGACAACTGTACCAACTTCAGAGGTTTTTGTAAGTGGGCTGATAATCTACTTCTCATTTTAACTGCAGTAAAGATCTTTATCAATCAATCAATCAATCAAATTTTATTTATATAGCACCTTTCGTCCAGGTACATGAAATACAAGGTGCTTTGACATTTTGATTGAAGAATAAGCATAATAAACAAATAAAAACTGGGAGACCAAAAAGATAAAAACTGGGAGACCAATGCACCCTGACATACAACATAAAATATATAAAATTTATAAAAAGATAAAAGTTAAAGGATTAAGGCTAAAAACACAAACAACAATAAAAATAATAAAAACATTATAAGAGATAGATAAAAAAAATAAAACAGATACCTTTAAAAAATTTTAAACGGAATAAAACTAGAACTATAAAATGTGATGCTACATAAAAGCCAGACCAAAGAGATGAGTTTTTAGTCTACGTTTAAAAATGTCCACATTTCCAGCTCCTCTCAGATCCTCGGCAGGCTGTTCCACAGTTTTGGAGCATAGTGGTTGAAAGCAGCATCACCAAATCTTTTAGTTCTACTCTGTGGAACAGCTAGAAAAGAAGAGCCAGAGGATCTGAGGGGCCTTCCTTGTTCATAGAATAAAAACATGTCTGAAATATACTCTGGCGCAAGCCCATGTAGCGCTTTATAAACTAATAAAAGAACTTTAAAATCAACACGAAAACTAACAGGTAGCCAGTGTAAGGTTTTTAAAATGGGCCTAATGTGTGCTCTCCTTCTGGTCTGAGTCAGAAGTCGTGCTGCAGCGTTTTGAACCAGTTGCAGCTTATTGATGGTATATTATTATTGATTTACCTTCTAAAGGAGTCTTTTTGTGATTTAACTGCATTGATGTAAGTCAGCCTTGTCTTTGTGAACACAGACACTCAGTCAGGACCACAGTTAGCAAAATGCATTTTAAAAACTGGACGTAGAGTGAAACTGTTATCCTACTATGTCAATGTCTGCTTATTTATTATCATATATTATTTATTTACTCATCACCAGAAATGTGGGTGTTTTTTTCTTTTCAATTACTGAAGATGCATATAGTTAGGCTCAGAGAATCCTGATGTGATCAAACTATAAACAATTTTGAGAAAAAAGTCGAAATGTTGAGAAAAAATTCACAATTTCGTGAATAAAGTTGAAATGTTGAGAAAAAAGGCGAAATTTCGACTTTATTCACGAAATTTCGGACTTTATTCTCGAAATTGTATTTCAACATTATTCTCAACATTTCGACTTTTTTCTCGAAGTGCACAATAAAAAAAATCTTCCCCTCTCAAAATATTTTTTCTCCTGCATGGCCCTAATACTCTTCCGTAGTGTGTGTATATATTTATTTATTTATTTATATATTTTATTTTTTCCAACCCCGCATTTCTGTTCCACTGTGTGCTGCTGGGATACTGGACTTTCCCCTGCTGGATTAATAAAGTACATCAAAACAAATCAAATCAAATCAAACTTTATTTATATAGCACTTCTCATACAAATAATGCAACACAAAGTGCTTAAAGGTATTGTGACATCATTTTTAACATGCTTTTAACACTATTAAAAGTCTTGGCCAACATCCCTCAAATGTGTCTAAAAGAGTGTAACAAGAAAAACTTCACTCTAGTACTCTTTTCCTGGCTTTTTATTACACAGTTTTTTTGCGCCGTGAAAAACGCTTCCTTTTCCCCCTTTCCTGTCAATCATTGCTCCGCTCCTCCTCCAAACCTCCTCCAACCAACCGCTACACACTTCTGCCGTCTCCACACACACGCGCGCACACCGACCACAAACACCCACACACACAGCCCAGACAGGGCGACTACAGCCCGGGGATGAAGTCCAACTGGGACCAGAGGACCGGGACCGCAGCTCCCCGCGAGCAATACTCTCACAGCGGCGTCGGACAGTTAAGCCGGGAGCGACAGGCGAAGCATGCACGGAAAAGCAGCACGGCGAAGCAGACAGTCCACAGCAAACAATCATAAAAATAAAGGCATGCAAGCAGCAGTGTCTCCTTATCTTAAGTCCAGTCAGTGGCCGCGGGTCTTCTTAGCAGTTCTCCTCCGGTGATTAGAACAGAACAGGCTCTAAACAGCTCCGTGTTAAGCCTGATTTATGGTTCCGCGTTAAATCGACGCAGAGCCTACGCCGTAGGGTTCAGCGTACGGTGCGCGTCGCCGCGTAACCCTACGCCGTAGGCTCTGCGTCGGTGTAACGCGGAACCATAAATCAGCCTTTATGGTGCACTGGAGAGGAGAGGAGGCAGGGAGCTGGGTGGAGGGGGCGGTGATTTAGCGGGCCCTGAGGTCACAGCCCGCCACCAAACCAGGTGCGCCGTTTTTGCACAGTTATGCGGAAAATCCCAGAAAGCACACAATACACTGAATGTTAAAAGTTCGTTGTTTTTTGGGTGTAATTGATGTCAAGACACCCAACAAAACACAAAAAATCAAGAAAAATGTGTTTTTCATGTCACAATACCTTTAACAAAAAACAAATGAACATAAAACGTATTAATGCCCTGCCCCCCTCCCCCGTCCCCGCACACACAAGCACACTACAATTCACATCTTTATCTTCATTTTCTTTCAGCCTCAATTCAAGGATGCGTCAAAGTTGTGGTCTGACCTCCAGAGTGAGGCTAACCTGCTGAACATCTTCAGTGACATCGCTATCAACCTTCAGCCCTTCCTGGCCTCTCAGGACAAGATCTTTTCTGAAGCTTGTCCTGACAGCTTTCTGGAGGCCGCAGAGGTGAAGACGGATGAACAGAGACTGGCAGAGTTGTTGTCTGGTATGCATGGTGTCACCTTCAGATACAGGATCATATGAGCCTGCTTGTTTGTTTTCCACAAGTCCAAAATTCCTGTTGGGCGTGACAATATATCTTTGAGTTTTAAGACTAAAAGCAGTTATTGTTCCTGCTTCTGACTTCCAGATGTGCAGATTGATCCAGCTGAGTGGAAGACACAGGAATGGCTAATGCCTGAAACAACAGCCGGGTTTAATGAGCTTCCACTCGAGTACAACGGATTCTGTGGTTATGCCCTTGTGAACAGACATGGCCTTTTACTTCCAGGTGCCGCCCCATTTCATTTTCAGGGATATATTAGTGATTTTTCTTTGTCAAATTGCAGTGTATAAGTAAAATCAGAGGTGGACAGAGTACTCGACCCCAGTACTTGAGTAAGAGTACAAATACTACTGGTCAAAATTTACTCTGTTACAAGTAAAAGTAGCTCAGTCAAAATATTACTCGAGTAAGAGTAGAAAAGTACTTGCTTTTAAAGGTACTTAAGTATCCAAAAGTAAATGCTTTTAAATTTACTTTAAGTAAAAGTAAGAGTAAGAGTAAATTTCTTATTTTCCACATCAGTAAATTACTATATTTTTTCTAAATTAATTTAAGGATCTTTTAACTCTTGTTTCTGAGAATTAACTCTTTGAAACCAGCTTTAGGGAAGAAGAAAAAAGAGCAGACCTGAAAGTAACGAGTACTTTTCAGCCTTCCTAGAAATTTACTCGAGTAAAAGTAAAAATATTTGTCTTGGAAATGTATTCAAGTAAGAGTAATAAGTACCAAAGAAATCTAATACTCAAGTAAAGTACAAATCCTCTGGATATGTACTTAAGTACAGTACTCAAGTAAATTTACTCCGTTACTGTCCACCACTGAGTAAAATGATCCGCATATATGTCAAATGGTCACGGGTGATCATCTCCATACATCCGTAGCCTCCTCAATACATCATATGGTTCTTCTATCATTCATTCATTTATTCCATCATCTCTTCATACTTAATTAACTTCCAAAGGGAATTTATATTGTTAAAATGTGAATAAAAATGAAATACATTCCAAATAAACGTCAGTTGACAAACTGGCAAGTGGCAGGAAGTGAAGCAGGCTGAAATCTCCAAAGAGCACCATGAAATCACTGAGGAGGAATATTTGTGGCAACAACTGAGCTGATGGCATCGTGCAGCTTCTGCAGGTCCTGCAGGCAAACGCTGTTAGTGAGCAACACGGACAGAAACTCAAGAAACTAGAGTCAGTTCAGTATCTGGGCTTTCAGTTTTACAGACAGCGTGTGAATGTTGATGGCGCCTCACACAGTACTGCTAGTTAAAAGATTGATTGTTTCTGATGCTGTTAAATGTGAAAACCAATGAGAAAATGCACATATGTGGCTTTAGGGTTTTACCAAATTTGGTATTAACCATTAATATATATGCAAAAAAAGGGTTAAAAAAACCCCTCTGAGATGATTAGGTGTGAATTAAGTAGAAACTAGATCTGGGTATGGATTCAAATGTCAAGAATCGATTCGATTCCGATTCTTAAGATTCAGAATCGATTATCACGCTTTGATCCGATTCGATTCAATATTGATTTGGGTTAGTGTTGCCTTGATTATATGACTGTAAAATAACTATTGAAATAATAATTTCACAATAATTATTGTGAAATAACTAAGAAATAAATAACTCAAATAGGCATTTCAATATCCATTTAAAGTGCAAAAAAAGAAATAAATTGCAACAGCTCAAGCAGTAAACAGATTATTTTAGCTTGTCTGATTTATTCTGTCACCAGACACAGCTGGACATGAAGCACCGGCATTTTTCAGGTATTTCATGACAAACAGTGTCCGATAACAGAGAAACCAAACAAGCTATAGTAAATATAGATAATATGAACTTCATTGAACTAATATAACATTTAGAAATTTAAGGTGAAATGTCCAGCATTTTCTCTAAAGAAAAGTTAATTTAGTTCAGGAGTTTTCAAAACTACTGGGATTAAAGTTCACCAGGCAAAAATGTAATAATGAAAAAAAAGAAATATATATATTTTTTAATAAAAAAAAAAAAAATTGATCTTTAGACATACAAATCGATTTTTAGGAATTAATATGAGAATCGATTTAGAATCAGAAAATCGATTTTTTCAACACAGGCCTAGTAGAAACGGGTCACCTTCTCCAGTCTGAATGTTGATTTTGGGAGAAATGACGAGGTTTAAGAACCATGAGGGGGTGACCTGGTGAGCAGCTGAGACTGAGGAGGGATATGTCACCAATCAGTAACAGATAGGGAGGAATGGACTCTGGCAGCTCATCCATGATACCTCTATTCACAACTTCCTCAAGTTCATGCTGCAAGTTCAAGGCAGATTCATGCTTTCATTTGATGCAACTTTTGACAGAATGCAAAGGACTAACGTGTGTTTGACAGAAAAAAATCATCATGTCTTCAACTGTAAAGTGATGCACTGAGATGAGCATCCTTGACCTCGTCTGTTTAATTTCAAGTATTTGATGCCGTTGTCTTTTGCAGGTAATCCACATATTGGAGTTCTGAAACACAAGGAGAAGTTCTATGCTTTTAGCTCCAGAGAGGCTGCCTTGAAATTTGCCTCCTGCCCAGATGACTTTGTTGCGCAGGTGGAAGAAAAAGCCAAGTGTTCTGCTGAGCTCATTCAGCTTCTCAAACTCCATCAGCAGTTTTCCTGGGTCACCCCGCCCTCTGAGGCTAGTGGCCTCAACCAGGTAACGTTTCCTGCGCAGAAAAAGTTACCTTTTTAACTCCTGGATGTTGTAAAAACCAAAAATGTACATTTGAAAATGAAATGATTAACCCTGCAGTTTGTGGCTGAAACGTTTTAACTTGGCTTGCTGTATTAACAATAAAACCAACCCAAGCTGGTTACCGTAATAACACTTGCTCCTCAGTTCCCTCAGAACGCGCAATATTACTCAAAAATCCTCAATGTCCTTTTCTTTTTTTTGTATAGATATGTTTATTGAGGGCATAGCAAAAAAAGAAATAATATTTACAATAACAATATAATTATCAATATCTCTCCCCCTTTTTTTTAACCTTTCATAACATTAATTAAACCAAAATAAATAAATAATAATAATAATTAAAAAAAAAAAAAATATATATATATATATATATATATATATATATATATATATATATATATATATATATATATATATAATAAAAAAATATATAAAAAAATAAATAAATAAAAAGAAAAAAAAAATAAAAAAAAAAAAATAAATAAAAAGAAAAAAAAAGAAAAATAAATAAATAAATAAAAATAAATAAAATAAAATAAAAAATAAAAAATGTAAGTAAAAATAAAACAACAACAACAACACACCCCTCTCCCCTTCCCTCCCTCATATGGTCAATAGATTACATCATTCAAAATAATTTTACATATGTCTATCAATACTAGAAAAAAAATGAATAATAAATTAAATAATCAAGTCCTGCGTAAACACATTCATTAACATGGTAGATTCAGATCATTAGTCCATTAAAAGCAAAAAATCCAAAAAAGGTCCCCAAATAAGGTCAAAGTCTCTGGTTTTTTTCTTACATTTGAAAATGACATGATTAACCCTGCAGTTTGTGGCTGAAACGTTTTAACTTGGCTTGCTGTATCAACAATAAAACCAACCCAAGCTGGTTACCGTAATAACACTTGCTCCTCAGTTCCCTCAGAACGCGCAATATTACTCAAAAATCCTCAATGTCCTTTTCTTAACGTGGTTTTGCAGGAACAGCAGTGTGTAAAGCCGGTCACAAAGTGTGAAATCAGCACACAGACTGACCTTCATCCCGTGGAGAGAAACATCAGCAAGTCATATGAGTGGAATGAGTGGGAGCTTCGTCGACAAGCTATCAAACTGGTGAGTGAGATGCATTTACCGTATTTTCTGGACTATAAGCCGCACCTGTATATAAGCCGCACCTGCTCTATTAAAAAAAAAAACAATAAAAAAAAGATATACAAGCCGCACCTGTATATAAGCCGCTCCCACTTTTATTTAAAAAAAAAGATATGCAAGCCGCAGATATTTATGTTGTTAGATTAGATATTTACTACATGTACAGAAGGATTTTGAACTGTAAATGATGTACATGTTTGTACCTAAATAGATCCTTTCCTAACAGTGTCTTTTAACACGGCAGCAACTTTGCTGATTAAAACGGGACAGAACCAAGAGAAAATAACCGGTATTTATTTATCTGTTTATCTGTTTGAAATCTGCTTCTACCTACTTCTATCTGCTAAAGAAGAAGTAGCGTATTCTTCTTTGCATTTATTTTGTCTTAGTTTTTATTCTAATTCCGGTTAGCACTCCCCTTAGTGGTGTAAGAAAAATCCACAGAATAGCCGCACCTTTGTATAAGCCGCATGGTTCAAAACCTAGGAAAAAAGTAGCGGCTTATAGTCCAGAAAATACGGTACTCTTCTTGTGCTTTTTTTGAACAGTGTTGGAAATTAGATTTGACTTTAAAAGGAAAATAAGAGAAACACACAGATACACCAGCCCTCTCATTTAACTCATTTAGCTCATGGACAGTTGGGTTTGTTTTGAAGTCGTACTGCATTGTCGTGTTTCTGCCAGTCATCTGACGAGGCACTGCAGCGGTCAGGCGAGCCACTTCTGGTCCTGAAGTTGCTTCAATGCGGGTCCTTCATCTCTAGTATTTAACACACGGTTCCCGTGACTACGACAAGGCACTTGCTGCAATGGAGGTAGACGTGTGAGGAAGCGGGGAGAAAAGAGAAAAGGCAGGACTTTAGGACTGAGTTGTAATCCTAAATGTTGGCAACATTGCGAGGAAAAGGTAGAGACGTGACTGACAGGATGGTGGAAAGGACTGTAGACATTCTGGCTGGAAGGACACAAGGCTCCGAGCTTTGTGTGGACCAGAGTTTTCTATCATGCTGCAGAGAGAGAGAGAGGGAAATGGGAGGTGAAGGATATTCAGAGGTGGACAGAGTACTCGACCCCAGTACTTGAGTAAGAGTACAAATACTACTGGTCAAAATTTACTCTGTTACAAGTAAAAGTAGCTCAGTCAAAATATTACTCGAGTAAGAGTAGAAAAGTACTTGCTTTTAAAGGTACTTAAGTATCCAAAAGTAAATGCTTTTAAATTTACTTTAAGTAAAAGTAAGAGTTAGAGTAAATTTCTTATTTTCCACATCAGTAAATTACTATATTTTTTCTAAATTAATTTAAGTATCTTTTAACTCTTGTTTCTGAGAATTAACTCTTTGAAACCAGCTGCACTGATGTGCTGCTTTTAGAACCACAATGTTATATAAAACCTGCAGAAACACCAAAAACAAATCAAATGAATGGGATCATAAGAGGACAGAAAATGAGTTTATTAACAATCATGAACTGAAACCAAATGAACCTGCACCATCCAACTAAGTCTGGATCCCCCTCAAAGACCACTGTTTTACAAAAAACTACATCTCTGCTTTCAATAACTCAATGTTGAAGTCACTTAACTTTACAGGAAGGACATGTACCAGTACAATATAGCAATATAGAGCATAACAAACTGTCTCCCCATGTCTGTCTTGTCTCCTCCTTTGACAAAAACAGCTTGTGTCCAATAGGATTTTAGGAGAAGAAAGAAGAAAAGAAGAAAAAAGAGCAGACCTGAAAGTAACGAGTACTTTTCAGCCTTCCTAGAAATTTACTTGAGTAAAAGTAAAAATATTTGTCTTGGAAATGTATTCAAGTAAGAGTAATAAGTACCAAAGAAATCTAATACTCAAGTAAAGTACAAATCCTCTGGATATGTACTTAAGTACAGTACTCAAGTAAATTTACTCCGTTACTGTCCACCACTGAGGATATTGTGGAGGTAAAAAAAGTGTCAGTCGGGGATGAGTCGAAAGCTGGATGGCGAATGTTGTCAGTGGTTCTGCCCCACAAGTAGGTGAGTTAGAATGAGATCAATTCTGGTGTGAGTTACGAGATGCCTGAGAGTATTCTGAGGTGTAAGAGTGGCGATTGGAGCAAAGTTAAATAAAAACCGTTGGTGAAGGGAACTAAGGAGAAGAGGCGATGGGCGGATCAGCATTTGTGAGTATGTGAAGAGTTCAGAGTTGAGACGGGCTTTGGGTGGTTGGGAAGTGGTGACAGTGTTGACTGAGAAGCAAATGTGATCGGGGAGACTTGGTGATGAAATGAAGTACAGGAACATATTCAGAGGAAGAGGTTTGCCAAGAAGTACCCGGGAGTTCCACGAAGCGTGCACTACTCTGCTGTTAGAAGTGTGGATGAAGCATCTCAACAGGGACATTTCTGCTGAATGGTACTGGTCAGGGCCGCCGCAAGGGGTGTGCGAACCGTGCGACCGCACGGGGCCTCGCGCCCCAAGGGGCCTCGCGCTATGGGCCGTTTTTGGAAAAAAAAAAAAAAAAAAAAAAAAAAAAATTCAAATTTTGTTTTTTTTTCGTTTTTTCCCTTATAAATATCAACAGTCACGTTCCATTACACACCTAAATGTGTACTAGTCTGTGCATATCAATAAATATATGTGCAATGATGCGCGTGTCTGTTGTTCAATACAACTGATCAGACCAAGCGCAGACACAAGCTGCTCTGATCCAGACGGGGGAGTTGGAACAAACTGTCACACAATGTCGAGAGAACGAGACAGATTCAGGAAATTTCCATCAGGGGATGAAAAAAGAAAAAAACTAAAGAAAATGGAAGAGTTTAATGCCTCTCTGAAAGGCTCGTTTGATAAATTTGTTACAAAAATCACCGATCCGACCGGGTCTCAAGCGGGAGTTAAAATTGCGCATATAGACACCCGATCCGAACCAAAAAACCCAAAAATTGGGTTTTTGGGTTTTTCGAAAAACCCCAAAATTTCGCGCGCGCTCGCTACGCTCACGCGCAAGGGCCCCTCCCCAGTCATTTCGCACAGGGCCTCGCAAATCTCCCAGGCGGCTCTGGTACTGGTCCTGAACAAACCTGAGAATGTACATTCTCCATCATCTTGGAAGTTATGGCAATCACTGGGCTCAATTTGTACTTTTATGTTCTTTAATCTCAGGCTAATCTTCGGACCAAAGCAACACGCTCTGTGCAGACTGATATGAGCCACATGAGGAGGGAAAACAGCACTCAGACCTGGCAGCTGAAGGATGCTGCATGTCAAAGCAAGAGAGACTCGTGCAGCAACACGCCCAACCCACAGACCTACCTGGCAGGTCTGAGAAGCCGAGAACCTGCACCTGAGGTCAAAATCAACCTGACCAGATCTGTTGATGAATGAAGATTTTGTTTGTAGAAACAAAACAATAGAAAATAATTATCTTCTGCAAGTCAGCTTTATTCTCATATTTCTATATTCATACATTGTGGTCAAATAGGTTTCCAGTTGGTGATTTTGAATTAATTGAATTGATTATTTCAAATAAATCTGATATCATAAATAGGGGTGTCAAATGTGTGCGTTAATTGCGATTAATTAATTACAGGCATATTTAGTGCGTTATGTTTTTTAATCGCTTCATCTAGTTTTTAATGTCTAACTTTAGTTTTTCTGTTTGCAAATTGCCTTTATCATGAAATCTGTGTTTGTGCGGTGGGATTCCTGTGCTGGAGTTGTGGGTGGGAAACAACGGTCAGTCCCACCTTGAAGTGGACACTGATTGGCTGTCCCTGTGTGTGGGCGTGGTTACATGCGCTTAGGGTTGCCACCTTTCAGAAATAGAAATAAGGGACGCCCTGATTTCAGCAGCGCAGGAGCCAAAAAAAAAAGCCCTAAAACTTCTAAACTGAATAAAAATGTGTTTATTTTACATGAAAAAACAAAATGCTTTGATTTAAAGTTTAAAGTGCTTTAATAGCATTGAACTTGCATGACTGTACAGACAGACAACCATACTAGCAACTGAAATATCCTCCTATGCTACGTATGTCCACATCAGCCAAGATGTATAATATAGCCTACAGGTGAAGAATATGGTGTAAAAGTTAATTTATTTCAATAATTCAACTAGAATATGGTGTAAAAGTTAATTTATTTCAATAATTCAACTAGAATATGGTGTAAAAGTTAATTTATTTCAATAATTCAACTAGAATATGGTGTAAAAGTTAACTTATTTCAATAATTCAACTAGAATATGGTGTAAAAGTTAACTTATTTCAATAATTCAACTAGAATATGGTGTAAAAGTTAATTTATTTCAATAATTCAACTAGAATATGGTGTAAAGGTTAATTTATTTCAATAATTCAACTAGAATATGGTGTAAAAGTTAACTTTTTTCAATAATTCAACTAGAATATGGTGTAAAAGTTAACTTATTTCAATAATTCAACTAGAATATGGTGTAAAAGTTAACTTTTTTCAATAATTCAACTAGAATATGGTGTAAAAGTTAACTTATTTCAATAATTCAACTAGAATATGGTGTAAAAGTTAACTTTTTTCAATAATTCAACTAGAATATGGTGTAAAAGTTAACTTATTTCAATAATTCAACTAGTTTAGTTTATTTAGTTTAGTTTATTTAGGATCCCCATTAGCTGTTACACTTGGCAACAGCTATTCTTCCTGGGGTACTCAAAATATCATACAAAATACATACAAAAACATTGAATTAAAAAATAAAAATACAAATATTACAAGAGAGAACAATTCATTACAGCATAAAAAAGTTAAAAGTTAAATTACAATATTTTCATTGTGTATAAGAACTAGAATATGGTGTAAAAGTTAAGGAAAATACGGTACAAATCGTGTCCCGTATTAGTTCAATACGGGACGCAACATTTTTTTCTCAAATAAAGGACAATTCCGTATTTTACGGGACGGGTGGCAACCCTACATGCGCTGGTAGTGGACACTGATTGGCTGTCCCTGTGTGTGGGCGTGGTAACATGCGCTGGTAGACTCCCATTACAGCTGGACCAGGCCCCCGGTCTCGCACTCAGCAGGCACGCCGATTTTTCCCAGTGGCCAGCAACAAAAAATCCCATGGGGCCCAAAAAGCTTTTTTCCCATAGAGCGCAATAGTAAAAGAGAAGCCTCTAAAACTGTAGCTGTAATCACCGGCAATTACTAATCTTTGTATTCTATATTTTTAAGTCATGGACTTTATATCCGTCAAAAATGTTTTCTAACGGCCAGAAAAGTCAAAGAAAAGTCTCTTTCTGGGCGTGACGTCACGGCTGACGTCACAGCCGTGTCCGTGCACTCCATGGATGTTTTATATTAATATATATTATATAATTATATTATATTAATACATTAATAATATATGTAATAATATACATGTAATAATATACATTAATTCATATATTATATTAATACATATTATATTAATACTCGTTCTCATTGCCCCAGAGCATCATGGGAGGTGACTCAACTGTGCATGCTCTATGGGCCCCATAACGCGTAAAACCCGGAAGTCAGGAACTTTTTCAGCGTATGCAACAGGTGAGCAACTTCCATTGAAATGAACGGCGGCCATTTTCTGGTCCGGTATCCAGGTTAATATAATTAGACCCTCCAGAAAAACGCGGGCAAAAATAATTGAATATGCGGGCTAAAATCATTGATTATGCGGGCTAAAATAATTGATTATGCGGTTAAATGTGCAGGTTTTTTATGTGCTTTTATGCGGTGAAATTGCGGAATATGCTGGAAGTTGCGGAATATGCGGGAAGTCGTGGAATATGCAGAAAGTTGCAAAATATGCAAAATATGCAGGAAGTTGCGGATTCGGCGCTGAGCTCTTCCCTCTTCGCTCGCCGCTACTCATCATCATCATCATCATCATCGTTTATTAGTCAGACTCGAGGTCCATGATAAAAACATACAACACTCAATACATAAGAACACAGATTAAAAGAATGCTGATTGTACTGAGGGAATCCTTGTTAATTTCTTGTCCTCCGTTTAATAATATGCTTAATTCAGCGGGCTGTCTCGTCTGATGTGAGGTCGTAGACGAAAAAAAAAAAGGAAAGCGCAGGTGGGGGGGGGGGGGGTTGGTGGCGGCCCGGGGGCCGGCCGCCTCTCTCCCTCCAGCCCGCGGCTCGGTGCTCGGGTGATTGCCGGGCGCACCGGCGCGACGAGGGGGACGAGCCAGAGCTTCGTCACCCACGCGTCCGCCGCCAAGGTCCAACCGTGTGGATGGGAGCGTGCGCAGCGTGCGCAGTGGTACGCGGTCAGCGCGGATCCTGAGTCCACCGGCAGCCGCGCCCACCGCGCAAGCGGGGGGCTCGGCGGAGACGGCACTCCTTTTTCCTCTCACCCCCGCGGGTGAGAGCTGCTGTTTGGGGAGGTGGCGGCTTCTGTGAGGGATGCGGAGGTCCCCGGACGGGTCCCGCACGTCGCGACCGGGCGTCCCGACATGTCCCTCACAACACTTCCCCCTTTTCCAAACTTTATGCGAAAATGTGAATTGTGAAATCAAGCAAGCCCCGCATAATCCCCGCATAATCGCATATTTAGCGCGGACGTATGCAATTATCGCGGGAAATATGCGCCCTTTTAGGAATAAATCTATCCCCGCGTAATCTGCGCCATTTGGTTGATTATGCAATGAATTCTGCGATCGCGTAATCACGTTTTTCTGGAGGGCCTATATAATACAGCCATGAGCTGGACAGGCATGGGGGGGAGCGGAGAAGAGAGGTGAAAATGGAGGAGCATGTGGAAATTGTTGGTCCAGTGAATGGGGAATTTATATTTCTAAAACGCCCCGAGGGCACCGTTGATAAAGGTACAGTGATATGTGATTTTGTTGAAAGGACTTTGCTCACCACCGAAGCAGCTCAAGTTTAGCCACATAAACACAAAGCACCTGGTCGCGAGCGCAGCCACGGCTAACGTTAGCAGCAACGATGTTACCACAGCAACGCTCTTCCCCAAACTAAACTGGAGGAGAACGTACATGCATCTGTTTAAGTCTGTTAAAAGAATAAATAAAATACTTTATACATTTATATATCAATGTTTTGATCCGCCACAATAATGTAATGAGTTTAAAGGAAAACACCTCACGTTGTTCTCAGCAATTTTTAGGTGACATTAAAAAAGCAATTAATTAAATTAATTAATTACAGATCTTTTAAAAAGGGGGACCGGAGAGTGTGTTCCAACTATAGGGGGATCACACTTCTCAGCCTCCCCGGGAAAGTCTACGCCAGGGTACTGGAGAGGAGAATACGGCCGATAGTTGAACCTCGGATTCAGGAGGAACAATGCGGTTTTCGTCCCGGTCGTGGAACACTGGACCAGCTCTATACCCTCCGCAGGGTGCTCGACGGTTCATGGGAATTTTCCCAACCAGTCCACATGTGTTTTGTAGATCTGGAGAAGGCATTTGACCGTGTCCCTCGCAGAGCTGGGTAGAGTAGCCAAGAATTGTACTTGAGTAAAAGTACTGTTACTTCAGAATAATATGACTCAAGTAGAAGTAAAAAGTAGTCATCCAAATAATTACTTGAGTAAAAGTAAAAAAGTACTTGGTGAAAAAACTACTCAAGTACTGAGTAACTGTTGAGTAATGTCTGATTTATTTTTTTAACATAACCATTCAAAACAGAAAAAAGTAAAAAAAATAATCATCTTCAGACAAATTAAATCAATAAAATGATAAAATAAATTAAAATTAATAAAAAATAAAAAATAGCTTAAATTCAAATAATCTTAAAGTAAATTCAAGTACTTTAATACATAATAAAATAAATAAAATAATAACAGAATAAAAAATAAATAAATTAAGCACAAGTTGTACAAAATGTCAAGCCTTTGTACTTTTCTTTTTTAACCAGGCAGAACTAGAACAAACATGAACTCATAGAAACTCTGTGTGTGTTTGAGTGTGTGTAAATGTGACAAAACATGCAGAAACAAACATTTTTTCCCAAAGAATCACTCAGGGATGTCATGAGATTGACGCGTACGCGGATAAAAGGGATAAAAGAAAAGTAACAGCTCAACGTAGCCTAATGTAGCGGAGTAAGAGGAACAGTTTCTTCTTCACAAATCTACTCAAGTAAAAGTAAAAAGTATAGTGCTTCAAAAATACTCCTAAAAGTACAAAATGTCCCAAAACTTACTCAAGTAAATGTAACGGAGTAAATGTAACTCGTTACTACCCACCTCTGGTCCCTCGTGCCATTCTGTGGGGGCTCGGTGAGTATGGAGTCCGGGGCCCTCTATTAAGGGCTGTCCGGTCTCTGTATGATCGGAGCAGGAGTCTGGTTCTCATTGCCGGCAGTAAGTCAGACTTGTTCCCGGTGCATGTTGGACTCCGGCAGGGCTGCCCTTTGTCACCGGTCCTGTTCATAATTTTTATGGACAGGATTTCTAGGTGCAGCCAGGGGCCGGAGAGGATCCGGTTTGGGAACCACAGGATTTCATCTCTGCTTTTTGCAGATGACGTTGTCCTGTTGGCTTCTTCAGACCGGGACCTTCAGCATGTGCTGGGGCGGTTTGAGGCCGAGTGCGACGCGACAGGGATGAGAATCAGCACCTCCAAGACCGAGGCCATGGTTCTCCACCGGGAAAGGGTGACGTGCCTTCTCCGGGTGGGTGGAGCAGAGTTATTATCGTTCACGAAAACTAACGAAATCACGAAAACTAAAATTGAAAAAGCTATTTCGTTTAACTGAACTAAATAAAGACGAAAATTAAAAGACAAAAACGATAACTAACTGAAACTATATTGCGTGTTTATAAAACTAACTAAAACTAACTGAAATTTTAGATATAATTTCCTCAGTTTTCGTCCCTGTCAATATAAACCTCTTGGTATGATCAATTTATTCTGCTCTGGCCGTTTATCTCCAACTGGCAGCTACGGCACCTTGACGCCTCACGGTCCGTGATGTCAAAACTAAAACTAAAACTAATAAAAACTAAACTAAAACTAAGCATTTTTGAAAATATAAGAACTAATAAAAACTAGCAAACCCACACTAAAAACTAATTAAAACTAACTGAATTGAAGGAGAAAAAGTCAAAACGAAATAAAACTAAACTAAAATGAAAAATTCAAAACTATTATAACCCTGGGGTGGAGAAGTCCTGCCTCAGGTGGAGTTCAAGTATCTCGGGTCCATGCTGGCCAGTTCGTACTGTCACGACAGATCTAAGACCTGGACCCAAATGCACGACCGGAGACAAGTTCAAAATAAAACAATCTTTTAATGCAAAGTATCAACAAAAAATCACTCCACAGAGGAAAATTCTCAAAACTGCAAAATCACACAAAGGGAAGTCAGGATCTGAAACGAGAGGGAGAAGGTGAGTATCAAAATAAAACAGGAAGACACGAGACAACATAGACACAAGACAAAACTAAACACAACTTAAGGTTTCTTGGACATGACAGTCCGCTAAATGTCCAGGCCTGAAGAATCTACATGCAAGTCATACAAGCTTCCACTGCAGCCTGAACGTGCACAAGGGTGCGAGGGCCCGTTCATTGCTGCTTGCAGCTTTAATTATTATTATTATTGCACAGTGCTTGATTAGTCTGAGACTCTATGAGTGATGAGATTCATCAGAGCAACAGCTTGGGAGAAGAAAGGAAGACCTCTGCCTTTTTTCTGCTTAGTTAGAGATGTTTCAAGAGCAGAGGTGTCAAGTAACGAAGTACAAATACTTTGTTACCTTACTTAAGTAGAAATTTTGGTTATCTATACTTCACTGGAGTAATTATTTTTCAGACGACTTTTTACTTTTACTCCTTACATTTTCACGCAATTATCTGTACTTTTTACTCCTTACACTCCTTCCTTCCTTCCTTCCTTCCTTCCTTCCTTCCTTCCTTCCTTCCTTCCTTCCTTCCTTCCTTCCTTCCTTCCTTCCTTCCTTCCTTCCTTCCTTCCTTCCTTCCTTCCTTCCTTCCTTCCTTCCTTCCTTCCTTCTTCCCTTCCTGCCTCCCTCCCTCCTTCCTTCCTTCTTTCCTTGTTTTCTCCCTTCCTTCCTTCCTTCCTTCCTTCCTTCCTTCCTTCCTTCCTTCCTTCCTTCCTTCCTTCCTTCCTTCTTCCCTCCCTCTTTTCTTCCTTCCTTCCTTCCTTCCTTCCTTCCTTCCTTCCTTCCTTCCTTCCTTCCTTCCTTCCTTCCTTCCTTCCTTCCTTCCTTCCTTCCTTCCTTCCTTCCTTCCTTCCTTCCTTCCTTCCTTCCTGCCTCCCTCCCTCCTTCCTTCTTCCCTTCCTCTTTTCTCCCTTCCTTCCTTCTTTCCTTGTTTTCTCCCTTCCTTCCTTCCTTCCTTCCTTCCTTCCTTCCTTACTTCCTTACTTCCTTCCTTCCTTCCTTCTTTCCTTGTTTTCTCCCTTCCTTCCTTCCCTCCTTCCTTCCTTTCTTCCTTCCTCCATCACTCCTTCCTTCTTCCCTCCCTCTTTTCTTCCTTCCTTCCTTCCTTCCTTCCTTCCTTCCTTCCTTCCTTCCTTCCTTCCTTCCTTCCTTCCTTCCTTCCTTCCTTCCTTCCTTCCTTCCTTCCTTCCTTCCTTCCTTCCTTCCTTCCTTCCTTCCTTCCTTCCTTCCTTCCTTCGTTACCTTACTTAAGTAGAAATGTTGGTTATCTATACTTCACTGGAGTAATTATTTTTCAGACGACTTTTTACTTTTACTCCTTACATTTTCACACAATTATCTGTACTTTTTACTCCTTACATTTTAAAAACAGCCTCGTTACTCTATTTCATTTCGGCCTTTAAATAAAAACTATCCAGTTAAATTGCTCCATCCGGATAGAGTGAATTTGGTTGTGGTTGTTTCAGATGTTCTTGTCCAGTTTTGTTCTTACATCCGTTCCCTCAGATTCCTGCAACTAAACTTGGATGTACATTCCAATAAAGGTTAGGATAAATGATAACATGAACATGAAGTTTGACTTTTTGCACCATTACAATACTTATAGGCAACTAGTCATCATATCTCCTGCTCTCTGAAACACATGTTAATGCTCAACAGTACACATATATGGTTCTTTAATATATTTGCATTATACTAAGATACATTCATTTTCAATGGCTTTTGTCCTTAATGGCTCCCCCCCCCCCCCCCCTTACATTACTTTCACTTATTTTACTTTACTTACTTATACTTTAAGTAGTTTTGAAACCAGTACTTTTATACTTTTACTTGAGTAAAAAACTTGAGTTGATACTTCAACTTCTACAGGAGTATTTTTAAACTCTAGTATCTATACTTCTACTGAGTAATGAATGTGAATACTGAAGACACCTCTGTTCAAGAGTTAGTGTGTAAGGAAGCTGCGGTCTGTGGAGAAAACATGTAGAAATAGCCCAAATCACGGCGTAGCTTTGTCTTTGACTGATTTTGTTATAGTTCAAAACCCTCACAGTCCCTCCGGTTTGCAGTCTAGGGCTCAGTATGTTGGAGCATTGGAGATTTCAGAAACTTTGTTTTACTTGCAAAGAATGATAAGCTTGGATACATAGAGTTAACAAATCATTTCCGCTTGACCTTCCCCTACAATAAAGAATGAGGAAATCTTAGATCACAAGCATTTCCTGGTACACGATAAGGAATGTTCTTTCTGGAAAATGGGCCATTGCATTTTGAGACATGTAGAACATCTAAAATGTGAAAAGATTGTTTATTCATTTAGAATTAATATAATTTGCTTCAAGACATGCACCATTTACCACAGATGACTAACACTATAAACATTAACTGCGGTGGAGGTAACTTGAGCCTGATCCCATTACTGCGTTGTTTGGCGTCTCTCAACTGCCTTTGCTCATAGGTGGAAAAAGTACTGAAAAATTGTAATTGAGTAAAAGTATCTTTACTTTGCTTAAATCCTACTCAAAGTAAAAGGAAAAGGACTCATCTAAAAATTTACTCGGGTAAAAGTACAAAAGTACTTCATTTAAAATGTAATTTGAGTAAAAGTTACTTTCAGTTATTTAATGCAAAAAAAGGATGAGTCACGAATCAAATCCAGCACGAGTTGTTTTAATTAACTTCGAGGCGTATTAAAGTACACATCCACACTTGTAAAAGCTCAGCTGAGCTCAGTAACATGATCCTTTTACTTCCGCAGAACACGACAAAAAGGACAGTCACAACCTGTACTGTAAAGTGCAAACTATTTTCAGTCATATTGTCCAACCGACAACACTAAAACCAGAATCAAAGTATTCAAACACAAAATAAAGTGCCCAATGCCCGCAGGATCCTGCTATTCACAATAAACCAAAATAAAATGCAAGATTTTCACCATAAATGTTGTACTCAGTAACGTGAGGGGGTTCAAATGTAGCGAAGTAAAATACTTGGGTCAAAATGTACTCGAGTAAAAGTAAAAATTACATATTTCAAAAACTACTTAGAAAATTACAAATTACTCATAAAAAGTACTCAATTACAGTAATGTGAGTAAATGTAATTTGTTACTTTCCACCCCTGCCTTTGCTTAAACTTCAAGCAGATTTCATAGCTTTTGTGACATTATTGGCTAGGCGTCTTATTCTAATGAGGTAGAAATCACCAACACCGCCATCACATACATGGATAAAAGAGATTTTCAACAATTTGAGGCTTGAAAAAATCCGACACGCTCTGAGAGGCTCTTCCAGAAGATTTAGTGAAATGTGGGGACCTTTCTTATATGCAGACTCAAAGACAGTCACTTTCCCAGTTACACCTGAATAACATTCTACTTTTTTATTTACCTTTTGTCATTTATTTATTTATTTATTTCTATTTTGACCTGAAAAGTGAGGTTATTGTCAGTGTAATATGTGAAATATGGCCAATATGTGTAATATGGCCAATACAGAAGTGATCTATCATCACTTGTGTATTTATGGCAGTCTGGTTCCCTCCTCCACTGCTTATCTATTAACTACCTCACAATATAACTGACAACTACAACTAGTCACAATTATAACAATAACTAATTACCGGACTCTGCATTGCTGCAATCTCAAACTTCATCTACACACCCCGTACAGACCCCTACAAACATTATTCTTTGTTTATTTATTTATAATTTTTATTTGTGTTTACTTATTTTACTTTATTTATTTATATTTATTTATTTTTTTATTTTCTTATTTTTTTTATTATTATTTTTTTTTAATTTATTTATTTATTTTTTATGCTGTAGGGACCAATCACTTCAATTCAATCAATTGCAAAAAAAAAAAAAAGCAAGAAATCAATGTGCAATATGCATTAGCACTTTATACATCTGAGCATTGGAGCACTTTAAAGAAAATTGGAGCACTTTAAAGAAATAATTGGACGATGTGTAAACTGCATTGACACTTTAAATCTCTTGCACTTAAGCACTTAGCACTTTAAACATGACGGTCACTTACTGGTATCAATTGTAACATGTTTTTATTTCTTATTGATTTTATCTAGCTTAGTCGTGTTTTTAAATGTTGTCTTTCGTTGCTATATCTTGTCTTCTTGGTTTGCTGGTGTCCGATTTTATGTTTTATGTTTGGTATTGATTTGCCACAGGGACGAATGGTGGAAATTAGCCTATGGCTATAACCATACATGTTTACACTTGTGTTCACTAACATGTACAGTCCCTGTCATCAAATAAATAAATTATAAAAAAAATTTAAGCCGACTTGTCTGTTTTTTTTGGTTTTTATTTTTTATTTCCTTTTTGTTTGTTTGTTTTTTTGGCTCTTATGTTACTGTTATTTACATGCACTTTATCATTGTCAATTTGTGTACTAAAAATTAATAAACAAAGTTTATAAAAAAAAAACATTAACTGCGGTGAAGACATAAACTATTATCAAAGATCTTTGGCAACATCAGCTGTAGTTTAAATCATTTTAGCCTCACAGTGTACATAGGATTAATAACTATGAGATTCCGTTTCTAGGAATAAGTTTGACTCCTTTATTATGTACGGTAGTCCTGTCACCGCGTCATCAGAGTTGCCGGTGTTGTGCCAAAAAGTGATTGGCTGCCAGAATCTGATTTCTTCTGATTTGTGGCCGCGGGAGCGCGCACAGCAGCCCGTTGAGCGATAGCGCTAAAACGCCAGATTTTCAGATTATGAAGCTCAAGAATGAGATCAAGTCACATTTAGGCAGAAAACAACTTTTCATTAACTGTATTTGGCCTTCAATCAATCTTTGGCAGGTGAAAATGCCTATTTTGTGTTGTAATGGTCCTTTAAAAGAGTTAAAAGCAATCCTGTGAGCTCTAGTGTTTATATTATGACACTCAATAATAAGATAAAATCATATTTAGGTAGAAACAACCTTTCATTAATTGTATTTGGCCTTCAATCAATTTTTGGCAGGTAAAAAGACCCATTTTCAGGGGAGAAATCAGATTCTGGCAGGCAATCACTTTTTGGCATGACACCGGTGTTCAGTCGATTTTTGCTACCCTATCAAAAACTGCTACCTAATGGGTTTCTACCTTTGTAGAGCTACAATTTTACTGTGTTTTACTCCCTAGCCCACTTCCTTTTCCCCCAAGTGGTCCTTGTCTCTTGCCATGCCGTCATTGTAAATAAGAATGTGTTCTTAATGACCTGCCTGGCTAAATAAAGGCGAATGACTTAATGAATATCAAATAAAGCGATAGAATTGGTTTTATTTTCTCTTTATCGTATAATGTTCACAAAGTGTAATGCAATTCGTGTCATGGGTCGTGTATTTTGAAGGATCAAATACTCAACATCCCATATTATCAACAGAGGTGTCAAGTAACGAAGTACAAATACTTTGTTACCTTACTTAAGTAGAAATTTTGGTTATCTATACTTCACTGGAGTTATTATTTTTCAGACGGCTTTTTACTTTTACTCCTTACATTTTCACAAAATGATCTGTACTTTTTACTCCTTACATTTTAAAAACAGTCTCGTTACTCTATTTCATTTGGGCCTTTAATAAAAACTATCCAGTTAAATTGCTCCATCCGGATAGAGTGAATTTGGTTGTGGTTGTTTCAGATGTTCTTGTCCAGTTTTGTTCTTACATCCGTTCCCTCAGATTCCTGCAACTAAACTTGGATGTACATTCCAATAAAGGTTAGGATAAATGATAACATGCCTCTGAAGTTTGACTTTTTGCACCATTACAATAGTTATAGGCAACTAGTCATCATATCTCCTGCTCTCTGAAACACATGTTAATGCTCAATAGTACACATATATGCTTCTTTAATATATTTGCATTATACTAAGATACATTCATTTTCAATGCTTTTGTCCTTAATGGCTTTTTCCCCCTTACTTTACTTTTACTTTTATACTTTAAGTAGTTTTGAAACCAGTACTTTTATACGACGGAGTATTAGGGGCAAACGAAGACAAAAAAAGATGAGAAATTACGAGAATAAAGTCATAATATAATGAGAATAAAGTTGTAAAATTAGGAGAATAAAGTCGTAATGTTGCGAGAATAAGGTCGTAATAGAATAAAGTCGTAATATTATGAGAATAAAGTCGTAATATTACGAGAATAAAGTCGTAATATTACGAGAATAAAGTCGTAATATTACGAGAATAAAGTCGTAACATTACGAGAATAAAGTCGTAATTTATGAGATTAAAGTCGTAATATTATGAAAATATCATTTATGAGAAATCTTAACAGGAAGAGCATCTTCTCCCTGTGTTAAAATTAGGAATATTGAGCATCTTGTGAAGTTATATTTATATATTTATAATATATTTAATATTACGACTTTATTCTCTTAATATTACGACTTTATTCTCAAAATATTACGACTTTATTCTCGTAATATTATGACTTTATTCTCGTAATTATACAACTTTATTCTCATATTATTATGACTTTATTCTCGTAATTTCCTTTTTTTTTTGTCTTGGTTTGGCCCTAATACTCCGTCGTACTTTTATACTTTTACTTGAGTAAAAAACTTGAGTTAATACTTCAACTTCTACAGGAGTATTTTTAAACTCTAGTATCTATACTTCTACCTGAGTAATAAATGTGAATACTTTTGACACCTCTGATTATCGTGCAAGAAATGATGGGCAATCAAACTTTAAAAATCGACTGTGCGCCTGCGCAGAACCTCAAAGTGTCATTTTCGACGGGGAGCAAGAATCAACAGAACACCCCGGAGATCCTTTTCCAGACTGCGTCGTCCCAATCTTTCCAGCCAATCAGCGCCTTCCATCCTGAATGACGTCAGGACCTAACCTAGTCCCGGAAGCCAGAAGTTTCTTGTTTCTTTACATGCGACTCGGTTTCTCCTCGGTTTGTTCCAGCAGCAACAGTGAAAAAGCGAGGTTTCCCCGACAAGAAAGTATACAGTCATCGGAATTAGTCAACGAAACCGTTTCAGTGGACACACTTTTGAAACGCTGGACAGTTGGAAACCACTATAAAGTATATTATCTATAAAGCATCATTGAGGATGTTTGCGTCGAGTCTACCGGAGAATTACTGCGGCGATCAGGATGAGCAAACACCGGTGAGTATCAGGGGAAACTTATATTATTATGTTTGTACACCAGTGAGTATCAGGGGAAACCTATATTATTATGTTGGTTTGGAGTACTCACTACTCAGGTATTTGTACTTGAGTTTCACATAGTGTTCCTTACTAGAAAGGTCTCAAATATCAGCAGCCACATTCAAATATCTCATAACCTCCATTACATAATAATGGATAATGAATGAGTAATAATGGACAGCATTTTACCGCGGTTGAATTGGTTTGATATTGGATATTCGACATTCAAAGACATCCATTTAACTTGTGATACATACCACTGATTTTGGTCATATTGCTTGTGATGTGTTCATGGTCATCTAGACTATATATCACAAGAGAGTAATTATTATAAAATCATATTATGGGCTGATTTAATGAGGTTTGATGATGATTTAATGAGGGTTAATGATGATTTAATGAGGTTTAATGAATTCAACACCCATAAAACTTGTGATACATAACACCGATTGTTTTCAAACCACTTGTGATGTGTTCAGGGTCATCTAGACTATATATCACAAGACTGTAATTATTATAAAATCATATTATGGGCTGATTTAATGAGGTTTAATGATGATTTAATGAGGGTTAGTGATGATTTAATGAGGTTTAATGATGATTTAATGAGGTTTAATGATGATTTAATGAGGTTTAATGATGATTTAATTAGGTTTAATGAGGGTTAATGATGATTTAACGAGATTTAATGATGATTTAATGAGATTTATGATGATTTAATGAGATTTAATGATGATTTAATGAGGGTTAATGATGATTTAATGAGGTTTATTGATGATTTAATGAGATTTATGATGATTTAATGAGGTTTAATGATGATTTAATGAGATTTAATGATGATTTAATGAGATTTAATGATGATTTAATGAGGTTTAATGAATTCAACACCAAATGAATTCAACACCCATAAAACTTGTGATACATAACACCGATTGTTTTCAAACCACTTGTGATGTGTTCATGGTCATCTAGACTATGTATCACAAGACAGTAATTATTATAAAATCATACTATGGGCTGATTTAATGAGGTTTAATGAATTCAACACCCATAAAACTGAATGAATGAATGAAATAGGAATTCACAAGTTTTATGGGTGTTGAATTCATAAAATCTCATTAAATCAGCCCATAGTATGATTTTATAATAATTACAGTCTTGTGATACATAGTCTAGATGACCATGAACACATCACAAGTGGTTTGAAAACAATCGGTGTTATGTATCACAAGTTTTATGGGTGTTGAATTCATTAAACCTCATTAAATCATCATTAAACCTCATTAAATCAGCCCATAATATGATTTTATAATAATTACTGTTTTGTGATATATAGTCTAGATGACCATGTACACATCACAAGCAATATGACCAAAATCAGTGGTATGTATCACAAGTTAAATGGATGTCTTTGAATGTCGAATATCCAATATCAAACCAATTCAACCGCGGTCAACATTTTACTAGTTAAAAGGCATCTCACAAATAAAATGACCAAAATTACCTTTTTTAACCCTATCCCTCCCCTAGAAAAGTACAGACTCACTAAATTCAATTTGGTCTTCTAAGTAAAGAAAAAAGTATAATAAATAGCATAATTAAAAGTAATTTTAATTTTGTATTATTTAATTTAATTTAATTTTTTGTTTATTCCGATCATGGAAATATGCAAACAGAAAAAAACAAAAAACAAACAAGTACAACAACACAATCATCAACTAAAGCATATTCCTTTTTTTTAATTTTCTTTTTATTTAACATTTTAACATATATTCTGCATATAACTGGTACACAATGTTTCATTTTTTTTCCTTTTTCCCAGTAGTACAGTAACATATAATTAAAAGGACCAAAATTACCTTTTTTAACCCCATCCCTGCCCTAGAAAAGTACAGACTCACTAAATTCAATTTGGTCTTCTAAGTAAAGAAAAAAGTATAATAAATAGCATAATTAAAAGTAATTTAAATTTGATATTATTTCATTTCATTTTTTGTTTTAATTTTCTTTTTATTTAACATTTTAACATATATTCTGCATATAACTGGTACACAATGTTTCATTTTATTTCCTTTTTCCCAGTAGTACAGTAACATATAATCAAACATGACAATATTCCTTTGTCTTTTACTTTGGATCAAGATCAAGATGTTTAAAATTAAATTTTCTTCGACTATCTTCATTCATTACTGAAAGTATAATAAACAAAACGTGACAGTAGGGGTTGCAAATATTTTGCTTGATTTCACAAAATCATGCAGAATATGTGCACCAAATTCACATTTAGAATTGATCAAAAAAGTTCAATCCAAAAGGCCTCATTGGTTTGAATTTTTCTGGACATAAAGTGAAATGACTTCAATAACCAAGAAAATAAAGCCTTTGAGAATCATCTACAATGTGGTGTAAACTAATTTTTTTTCAAATAGTGTATACTTGTCCACCGGCCCTTGTAAGTACGCAATATGCCACCATGAAAATAATGACATTACAGAATAAACAAAAGCTGGTAATAAGAAAATAAGAAACAGTATTATGTGGAGGTAAACTGATCAAAAGCACACGATGAACCTTCGCAGAAGTAAATGATCTGGGTACTTCTTACATAATACATACATTTATACATCACCCACACCCACTTGTGCAGACAAGAAGCCACAAGGGAAGGTGGGAAATATCAAACGAGGTAAGATAAAACTTTAAAGCTCTTTATCCACTACTGTATATACCGTGTAAGATAAGATAAGATAATCCTTTATTTTCTCCCTCAGTGGGGAAACTTATTTTGTTGGCAGCCGTACACTTAGCACACATGTAGGGGAGGGGTGAAAAGAGACTTAAAAAGTAAAAAAAAAAAAAAAAAAAAATATATATATATATATATATTTATTTTCCTGATTTCTTATTTTTTTTGCATGTTTGTCACACTTAAATGTTTCAGATCATCAAACAAATTTAAATATTAGACAAAGATATAACACAAGTAAACACAAAATGCAGTTTTTAAATGAAGAGAAGAAAAGAGAAAAGAAAATCAATTTAATTTTAATATCATTTCCTTCCTGGGAACAAAGTAATATTATTGGATTGAATGGAGTTGATTTCTACTCATCAGCCACTTCAGTAGATACATCTGCTCATACTGGGTTTGACCCTCTTTTGCCTTCAGAAATACCTTAATTCTTCATATAGGTTCAAGGAGGTGTTGAAAACATTCCCCAGAGACTTTTTGGTCCACATTGACATGACAGCATAACTGCAGATTTGTCCATCATGTGACTCTTCCATTTCATCTCATCCCGTAGCTGCTCTTTTGGATTGAGATCTGGTGACTATGGAGGAACTGGAGTAGGGCTGGGCGATATGGACCAAAAGTCATATCTCGATATTATCTAGCTGAATGGCGATACTCGATATATATCGATATTTTTTCCGTGCCATAATTGGGGTTTCCCCCAAAGCATTATAGCATAGCATCTCTGTTAGCTTCATTTTTTTCTGAGGCAAACCCTTTAGAAAACAGTCAGTTTTAATACAAAGCCTCGTGCCAAATGTCACACAGGTTCCTTTATTAACAGAGGTCTGCACAATATCAAAATGTATAAAACAAATGAAATAAAAATAAACTGCCTGCATATATAGAATAAAAATGCTTCTTGAATAAAATAAAACAAATATCCCTTTCCTGCATAACAATTAAATTAAAATACACTGTGCAATTAATACAATGTAGACAGTAACAGGCAGACTTTTCCACTGAGGTTGACAGTTGTGCAAATAACAAAACATTTGTGCAAATCTCAAATAAAACATTCAAGTCAATTTGTCACAAAATAAGCTTAATCAAAATCATAAAAAAAAAAATATATATATATATTTTTTTTAAAATCAATATAAATTATATTTTCTCATACCATATCGCGTTTGAAAATATATCGATATATATTAAAATCTCGATTTTCGCCCAGCCCTAAACTGGCGTACAGTGAACTTATTGTCATGTTCAAGAAGTTAGACCTTACCTACTAGTTGGTGGGTTGTTGGGTTAAAATGATGCTCATTTGGTACTTATGACCAGAGGTGTATAGTAACAAAGTAGATGTACTTCGTTACACTACTTAAGTAGTTTTTTTGAGGATTTGTACTTTACTTGTGTTTTTTTTTAATCAGGACTTTTACTTTTACTTCACTACATTTAAAAGTAAAAAAATATACTTTTGATTCGTTACTTTGACATTTGCCACCTTGTTACTCATTACAAATTAAAATAATCAAAGAATTAAATTTAGCAAGAAAGACAGTTTATTTTTGGTGTTGTATTCTATACCACATTTCATTCACCTGAAAGTGAAATAAAAAAAAACAAGGGAAGGATCATTTTTGGTTGTGTTGCTTCTTTTCATTCGTACTATAAAATACTTTTTTGATACTTGAGTATATTTTTTCACAAGATACTTTTGACACTTAAGTACATTTAATGTGAGCTACTTTAAGACTTTTACTCAAGTACCGTAATTTTCTTATGGGTGACTTTAACTTTTACCAAAGTCTTTTTCAGTTATGGTATTTCTACTTTTACTTAGTTACTTTTTTCAAGTACTTTATACACCTCTGCTTATGACCCGTTTCCACTGAGCGGGTTGGTACAGTATTTTTGGCTAATTAGCTATATAACAAAGAACTGAACGGCTTTACTTAAAGAAGTGGCTGGTGAGTGTATGTAAATTGCTTATTGCTGTATTTGTATCTCATTGGTTATCAAGCTGTGAGAGGGCTCTTAATAAATGGTGGAATAAAATACCTTGCTTAAAGGAGCTTGAGGCTCCTTTTAAGAAATGAGACTCTATAGCGCCACCCTTCACCACGACGGCCGTTGGGGGTACTGCAGCCAACAGCGAAGCCGGCACGAGAGAACGGGGAGAACGTGCATGCAGCGTCATGTGACGTCACATCCGCAGGACAACGCGGGAAATTCTGGACCGAATTGCAGCACATTTTGCAGCACACAGCCTGTTCAAGGCAAAGGAGAGATACACTAGAGGAATCATTCTTTTGGGTTTGGAACGCTTCATCTGACATTATTACTAGAAAACTTAAAACGTATACGGATTTTTTTCATAAATCCTGCCTCAATCCTGCCTCATGCTCCTTTAAGAGATGTACAAAAAAATTATTTAAGCTGAATGAAACCACTTTGGGTTAAGTTAAACCATTGTCGGTATCATTAAAGCGCAGCCTGTGGGTTTACAACTCCACTTACTCAGAGTAAAGGAACACAACGCAAAACCTGATCTTTTTGAAAGAGCTGCTTTGGCTTAAGGGAGTAGCTCAAATTCCAAATATTTATCAATTGTAGATAATTGATTCCAAGTTAGTTTGGTGCCATTATACAGGACTGTCTCAGAAAATTAGAATATTGTGATAAAGTTCTTGTAATGCAATTTAAAAAAAAAAACAAAAATGTCATACATTCTGGATTCATTACAAATCAACTGAAATATTGCAAGCCTTTTATTATTTTAATATTGCTGATTATGGTTTACAGTTTAAGATTAAGATTCCCAGAATATTCTAATTTTTTGAGATAGGATATTTGAGTTTTCTTAAACTGTAAGCCATGATCAGCAATATTAAAATAATAAAAGGCTTTCAATATTTCAGTTGATTTGTAATGAATCCAGAATGTATGACATTTTTGCATTACAGAAAATAAAGGACTTTATCACAATATTCTAATTTTCTGAGACAGTCCTGTAATCATCGTATTTGAGTGAAAGTGATAACATCGTGGCAGACGAGAAGGACAGTGACTGAACACAGACAGACACAGACACAGACCTTCAGAGAGAGACAGAAATATCTACTGGTATGAAAGAGCAGGAGGAACCAGTGTCCTCTCGCCTCGTCACGTCGCATAAGAATATAACACACCGGAAAAACAATGTCCACGTGCCAACTGGGACAAATGTGTTATGCATGTGCAATAGGACATAGTTCTGTAGTCTGTTAAGAGAGTGATACAGCTAAGTAAAGCAGACTTTTTTTTGTCATTAATGATAATATAGTGTAACACAATATATAGTTTTAGATGGTTAAAACAACAAATAAAGCAATAAAGTCAGATCATCATTACTACTGCTTTTAGTATCCAGCATAGAATCTTTAGTGTTTAAAAAATCTGCACTGCAAGTTAACGCATGTTTTTTTGCTTTTTCACCTCGAATAAAGGGTGACAGACATTCCTTACAAGTAATTGTTGGGTTGATGTATAAGGTCCTCTATCAATTATTGAAATCATAAATCAGCTCATTGGATAATATATAATACATATAAGGAATCAATTTAAAATATCAGAACACCATTTTACATAATAAGAAATAAAACTATTGACTTTTGCTTGCAACAAAATAATTGTTTGATAAATAAATGATTGTAAGCGGTTGTTTTCTCAACCCTGGATGGATGTGCAGGATAAGTGTGCTTGAAAAATTGATTACTCCCAGAACATTTTATAATATTAATATTATGGCATTCAATTTTTCTTATTTCTTATTTTACAGATATTTAATAAAAACCAAATGCGCTGAGCTTCTTGCAAAAGCAAAAAAAAGAGATGCAGAAACAGGGGAGATGATTATGAAACTGCAGACATATGCTTTTGAGATAAAAAAAAAAGAAGAAAAAAAACAATTTACATTAATCGTGGCAGTGAGTGCAAGACTTATGACACCTTTACTTGTATTGAATTTTGTAGCTTTCATTAAACTATCTCAGAAATAGACACTGTGAGGCAATTTGTTGTTGCTCCCCCTTTCTGTTGAGTCATTTCTTTGCGGTGCTTCATTTGGTTGAATTTAATCATCTTTCTATGTTGATCTTTTCTTCTAATCTATTTATTCTTTCGAATTGTGCAAAGCAAGCAAGGATTAAGGGGGTGTTAGAAAGGAGGTTTTGTCTAAAGAGACAGGTCTCCTTGTGTAAAAGTTGGATGTGTAAAAAGAGAAGAATGCAGTGGAAAGAGAGAAGGATAGAGTTTTTATATGCAAGTGATTTGAATTTGATTTGTGCAGCTTTGGGTTCAGTGAGTAGTAGGTGATGTCCTCATTTAGAGCGGTGTGTTCTGGGCCATTTGTAGGGGGTTTCACTGTGCATGAAGGGAGCCCTTTTAGAACAGGGTTCAGCAACCCAAAATGTTGAAAGAGCCATATTGGACCAAATACACAAAAAAGAAATATGTCTGGAGCCGCGAAAAATGAAAAGTCTTTTATAAGCCTTAGAATGAAGGCAAATGGCGAAAGGTGAAATGTTGAGAAAAAAGTCGAAATGTCCAGAAAGAAATCGACATGTTGAGAAAACAGTCGAAAATGTCAAAAAAAGGCGATATGTTGAGGAAATAGTCAAAATTTCAAGAAAAAAGTTGAAATGCCGAGAAAAAAGTCAAAATGTCTAGATTAATGTTGAAGGACAATCTCGAGAAAAAAGTTGAAATGTTGCGAAAAAAGTTGAAATGTTGCGAAAAAAGTTGAAATGTTGCGAAAAAAGTTGAAATGTTGAGAAAAAAGTCGAAATGTCGAGAAAGAAATCGAAATGTTGAGAAAACAGTCGAAAATGTAAAAAAAAAAGGCGATATGTCGAGGAAATAGTCAAAATTTCAAGAAAAAAGTTGAAATGCCGAGAAAAATCAAAATGTCTAGATTAATGTTGAACGACAATCTCGACAAAAAAGTTGAAATGTTGAGAAAAAAGTCGAAATGTCAAGAGAAAAAAGTCGAAATGCCGACGAAATAGTCAAAATTTCGAGAAAAAAGTCGAAACTGAAAAGGAAAAAAAGAAAAATAAGAAAAAAAGAGAAAAATAAGAAAAAAAGAGAAAAAAGGGAAAAAAAAAAGGTCAAACATTTTTGAAAAAGCTCCAGGAGCCACTAGGGCGGCGCTAAAGAGCCGCGGGTTGCCGACCCCTGAACTAGAAGATCATCACAGCAGTCGATGTAAAAGATAACAACAGTGTTCTAAACCAGTCGTTTGACATATACTGAGTAAAAATGTCGTACATGGTATGTGCTATGTGAACAGTTGAACAGTCTACATTATGTAAAAAGTACCCAGATCGTTTACTTCTGCGAAGGTTCGTGTGCTTTTGATCAGTTTACCTCCACATACTACTTTTTCTTATTTTCTTATTACCAGCTTTTATTTATTTTGTAATGTCATTATTTTCATGGTGGCATATTGCGTACTTACAAGGGCCGGTGGACAAGTATACACTACTTAATGTTTACACCACATTGTAGATGATTCTCAAAAGCTTTATTTTCTTGGTTATTTAAGTCATTTCACTTTCTGTCCAGAAAAATTCAAACTAATGAGGCCTTTTGGATTGAACTTTTTTGATCAATTCTAAATGTGAATTTGGTGCACATATTCTGCATGATTTTGTGAAATCATGCAAAAAATTTGCAACCCCTACTGTCATATTTTCTTTACTTAGAAAAACAAATTGAATTAGAATTTAGTGAGTCTGTACTTTTCTAGGGGAAGGATTGAATTAAAAAGGGTAATTTTGGTCCTTCGTGAGATGCCTTTTAACTAGTAAAATGTTGTACCCTAAGGGAAGGAAAATAATTGAAATAATGACAATTTAGAGCTACAGAGTACCATCTCTCTAAAATACAAGAGCTACTGTCTATCAATTAAAAATTTCCATACATGCAAGCTCATTACATAGCAAGACTGCAATTGCTGATTGAAAAAGTGGAAAGATTTCAGGTTTGCATGCTTCTCTATTCATTTTTCAGTATTAGTTGGTTTAGATTTTAAAATATTTTCCCACTAACTGCATCCAAACCTTGGTGGGTAATTATTGTCAAGTTCCACTTAGTTGACTCCGAAAAGGACACCAGGACAACTCGGATTTCCAATTGATCAACTTTATTTATCCAACTTTTAGGCTTGGTTGGTTTCTTTTCAGTTGATCTTCAAATAGTAATCAGGTTGTTAACCTTCTAAAACAAAGAAATAAGTGTTAACAATGAAAATACAATATGTACAGGTATTTACAAAAAAAAAGTTCAAATAAATTCAACTAACTCAAACAGGTATTATTTTTAAAGTTAAATCCGTAAACTTTTAAACCCCATTTTTATACTTTTAAATTGTTTACTGTTCAAAATGAGTCTAAACAAGTAAATCCACTTGTCCACTTAAGGGAAATCAAGATGAATTAATCATTTAATTTAATCAATCATGTAATTAATTATTTTAAATTCATTACCATGCTGAAACTGATTAAATCCACCAAATGGAGTAAAGGTAAGTAAAAGGGTAAGTATAATTAGCTTAATGAGAAAGGTAAGTAAGAAAGGTAATTAAGAAATTTAAATTTAACTTAACTTTTAGCAAAAGTTTAACATTTGTATCCTTCAACTATGCAATTATCTTTTATACTTTTAACATTAAGCTTAAGATGTTCAACATAATAATTATTCAATTCTGTAACTTAAGCTTATACAATACAATACATTCTAAGCAACATGTTGCGTTTTTCTTTAATTATTTTTAATGTAAATTATTAACAGATTTGGTTTGATACATTTTCTGGTGTGGTTTACAGGTGGATAAATACTTGCATCAGTTCAAGTTGTCAGACAGGACTTTGATGGATTTGTCAAAGCGGTTCCGGCGAGAGATGGACAAAGGTTTGTGCAGAGACACCAACGCCACGGCTTCAGTCAAGATGCTGCCCACGTTCGTGACCTCCACCCCTGATGGAACAGGTAAATCCTCTTTCACGCTCACAAACTCGGCCCTCATTTCACATAAAGTAGTCGAGTGAGAGTGTTGATAGTGCACACAAACGGCAAGTCCAGTCAACATGTTAGTTTTGAAAAGACCAGTGGAAGGTTTTCCCAGAAATACAGCAAGGTTAAAAGCTTTTTTCTTTAAGAAGCCAAGGCAAGTTTATTTGTAAAGCACATTTCATGTACATTTCATGTTTCAATTCAAAGTGCTTTCAATAAAACATTAAAAAAAATGCATTCAAAAGTGAAAGAGTAAAAGCAAAATTAAAGACTGACTTGAATTAAAAATAATAAAACGAATGAGGTGCAAGAAATGAAGCGGTGAAGCTAATCTCTATAGCTAGCTATTTATTTAGAAGTACAATTTGTATCAGTAGATCTTTGTTTAGACACAAACACCTCAGTGACTGAATGGAGGAGACGGCGGTGAAATCGTTGCTTGAAGTGTTACTGAACACAATCAAACTGATTCCTTTCAACACAGGTATAAAACCTAACTTGAAATTATTGAACTGTCTGGATTGTAACTTCTAAATATGACCAAGGAAGGAAAAAATAAAAAGATACAAAATTTGATTCATTGGAAGAGGTTGATTTGCTATTCCTTTAAAAATAAAAGAAAGATTCACAGACAGATAATGAAAAACGTCCTTGCTCTTGCTTTCCTATCTATCCACTTCATGTGATGAATTGAAGTAATATTTGAAAAAGTGGCAAAAATAAACTAATAATGAAAGGATAAACGCCATTTGAAATGTTTTACAAGCAAGAATGTCTGCAGTTTACTCAGTTTCCAGCTTGATATTAAGTCTTAATTGTATTTTTTCTCAAAGAACAAGGAGAATTTCTGGCGC
The DNA here is from genome assembly GCF_033807715.1 of Cololabis saira. NCBI lineage: Eukaryota > Metazoa > Chordata > Actinopteri > Beloniformes > Belonidae > Cololabis > Cololabis saira. The sequence continues at coordinate 6,722,706 of NC_084595.1, read as the reverse complement.
TGGACCTTGGTGGATCCAACTTCAGAGTTCTACTGGTAAAAGTTAAGGCTAACGGCGAGCAAAGGGTGGAGATGAAAAGTCAGATTTTTGCCATTCCTGAGAACATCATGAGAGGCAGCGGATCTGAGGTAAGATCCCCGATCGTTAAGAGGATCCTACATGACCAGCGTGGTCTTGGTCCCGATGCTCTACAGTTACTCTCTAGTCTTGAAACTGGGATGCGGTTGTGTATTTTACAACTACCAACAATTTGATGTGTTGAGCATTTGCAAACAACTATACTTAAATCATATGAGGTGAACATCACATGAATCTTTTAGGGTGCTTTCAAATCTAGTGTGAACACTGTAATTAGGGCCCGAGCACTGACAGTGCAAAGTCCCTATTGTATCTGTAGGAATTTATTTATTTTTCCTTCTTCCGACGAAATGAGGGCCTTTTTTCCCCCTAAACGTGCCCCAAAAGTAGGGGTGTAACGATACACTAATCTCACGATACGATACGATACACGATATTGAGGTCACGATAACGATACGATACGATATTATAGCAGTATTTTTTTAACAACCTTGATAGAGGAATATATGACTGGAAAAAATTGTCTTTTATTTGAAAGACACAAAATACAAAACAATGCTGTACGTTTGCCCTATTGTTACAGTTTGTAATGCTTTATAAATGTTTAAGTTTTAAAGAGAAAGCCAGGCCAACCATTTTCCACAAACTGAACTAAAATTAAAGGAGCTGTATGTAAGAGCAATAATAAAACGAATCATAAAATGACCCCGATGTGTCAACAGACATTTAAAAATCATGTTCATTTCAAATACTTATGTCACTGACAACAGCACTCAAGCCAGGATATTCCAGTTTAAAAAGAGGAGTTGCAGCCCTCAACTGATGTTTATGTTGAAGCTCCACCCTCCACCTATCTCCCAATCACCAAGTCAGTATTGTTTCTGAAGCTCCACCCTCCACCTATCTCCCAATCACCAAGTCAGTATTGTTTCTGAAGCTCCACCCTCCACCTATCTCCCAATCACCAAGTCAGTATTGTTTCTGAAGCTCCACCCTCCACCTATCTCCCAATCACCAAGTCAGTATTGTTTCTGAAGCTCCACCCTCCACCTATCTCCCAATCACCAAGTCAGTATTGTTTCTGAAGCTCCACCCTCCACCTATCTCCCAATCACCAAGTCAGTATTGTTTCTGAAGCTCCACCCTCCACCTATCTCCCAATCACCAAGTCAGTATTGTTTCTGAAGCTCCACCCTCCACCTATCTCCCAATCACCAAGTCAGTATTGTTTCTGAAGCTCCACCCTCCACCTATCTCCCACTCACCAAGTCAGTATTGTTTCTGAAGCTCCACCCTCCACCTATCTCCCAATCACCAAGTCAGTATTGTTTCTGAAGCTCCACCCTCCACCTATCTCCCAATCACCAAGTCAGTATTGTTTCTGAAGCTCCACCCTCCACCTATCTCCCAATCACCAAGTCAGTATTGTTTCTGAAGCTCCACCCTCCACCTATCTCCCAATCACCAAGTCAGTATTGTTTCGGCATCCGGGTTGCCAGCTCGGCTCTAATTATCGCAGCCATGGCAGCCTACGTTCCTGCTGCATTCTGCAGCCTACCTGGCAACCTCTGGTCGGGGGGAGGAGGGGGAGGGTACACGCCGCTCAACAATATTTTGAAAGTGACTGCAGTACCAGTTTTGGACATTTCTTACAGACGGCTCCTTTAAATGTCAGGTTTGCATTATGCATCTTCAGTTTCATACAAGTACAAATATTTTGCCACAAACTGAAGTTTCTCTCATGTATGATTTAACTTTTTTCTTTTCCAGAAATTTAACAACTAAAATTGAATAAATAAATACAAGTAAATAAATACATACAATTTTATATCATAAAAAAGATTGATTCATGCTCACCTTATAAGTGTAAGAGGAGATTTATTTTTGTTAAGAAGGTTATTTTGGTAATTCAGGGTTCATTATTTTATAAATATATTCTTTAGGCATGTAAAACAGTTACAAAACCACTAGAGTTATTGTACAAAAGTAGTCTTAAGATCCATGCCAAAAAACCACGACACTACCATCATTGCCATGTACTTGCCAAATATGATATTTTGAGCTTTGAAAACTTGATTATACACTCAAATGTTTGTCTACTTCACAAAATTATTCATAATGCTTATGCCCCCCCTCTGAAAAAGTTTGTGACACTCTGCTCTGAAAACACAGTACGTCTAACTAGATCTGTTACGAGGGCTGAGTGTAGTATTCCTCAACGTAGAACTTGGCAGCTCTTCTTTTTCCTGTGTGGCCATGGGTCAGTGGAATGTCCTTCCCACAGAACTTATTCTATGTACAAATCCTCACACATTCTCATGCTTGTCAAAGCGCTGGTTATTAAGTAAGCAAGTTTGCACACATTGTTGAGTATTATGTGAGTGTGTGTATGCGTCTGGTTATGAGTGTGGTTGAGGATGAGGATGATTGTTATCTGTGTATTGTATGTGTATGTGTTTGAATGTGTGATGAGAGTGAGAGAGAGTGTATGTGCTGTTGGTCTCTATTGTGCACTTTATGATTTGGCGCTCTTGTTTCTGTGCTTTTATTTATTAGTGCATTCTGTCAAATTTTTAAATATTATGGTTATTATGTCTTATTTAAATTAATCTTAACATTGTATCTGCTTAGCACTTTACCTGCCCAGGGACTACAGGCGGAAATTAGCAATTGTTGCTATAACCTGGCTCAGAGCATCTCTTCTTGTTTTACAAGATTAATGTTTTTTTTGTGCATTGTCCCTGTTTTAAATAAATAAATTCAATCAATTCAATCAATCAATTTATATTCTGTAAATCAGGGAATATAATTACACTAGTCAGTTTATCAGTTGTTAGTATGTTTTAGATTGGGCGGAGTGATACGGCACTAGGTGCTGTGTTGATGTTCTGAAATCCTACGCTGTTGAGCGGACATTGAAGTACACGCAAACTCACGCAGAAGTTGTCCCGTGTTTATCCTACTCACGACCCCAAAAAGGTTTAATTTAATAAGGTAAGGCTTAACTCTACACCAGCCTTACATAAGTAAAAGTTCAGATCTCAAAACAGGACTACTTTCTTCTGAGCGGAGTAAGATTTTGGTCCGCGCGTTTCGTGACGTTTTTGTATCGCGAAATTTCGTGGCACGATATATTGTTACACCCCTACCCAAAAGTCACATAATTTTGCATGCAAGCCAGCCCTGGCGAAAAATTTGATATTTAATGGTTTGCATTAATGGGCGTGGCAAAATGCTCAACAGCGCCCCCTAGAAAACTTCGTGCCTCAAGCCCCACAATACGGTTTGACGTAAATGCACGAAAATCGCTACACACCTGTATCATGTCGCAACTTAAACAAAAGTCTCTTGGTGCCATGGCCAAAACCCAACAGGAAGTCGGCCATTTTCAATTAATCGTGTAATTTTGCCGCAATTTATGCCATTTCTTTGGCCGTTTCTTCGCCCGAACCGTAACGTGCACCCAGGTGTGTTATACATCAAAATGTGAGTCTCGATCCTGCGACGACGCGCATTACTTTTCTCAGTCAAAAGCGTTACCATGGCGACGATAGACGCCAAAAAGCGCGCCCCCCCCCTTCATCTGATTGGTCCATATTTGATAGTTCCTACTTTCTGCCATAACTTTTGAATGTTTTGACATAAAGACTCGTGGGTGGTGTCATCGGACTCTGTTTTGACTCCTTGAGCATAATTGGTACAAATTAGCCCCGCCCCTTCTTCTGATTGGTCCATATTTGAATCATGTAGCAAACTCAGATCCATTTGGTGAGAAGTCGTACGTGACCGAAACAGGAAGAAAAAAGCCCCGACAAAACCTCCTGCACTGTTTGGGTGTTCACCTCTGACGGCCAGGGGTGCACCATCAAATTCTGGGCCTTGTACACTCTCAATGTCAGCGGGCCCCTATCCATCTATCCATGCCAGTGCATGAGTTGCGTGAGCAAAAACTAAGGAAAAAAAAAAAAAAGCATAAACAGGGTTTTAGGCTTGTCAGGTTGAATTGAATTGAATTGAAATCTTTATTTTGGGCATACAAAAAAAACAAAACAATTTCACAACACAAAAAAGAATACAAATAAACAGTCATTAAACAAAATCAAAGGGAAATAAACATTCATGCCCAAAAAGGAGTAGGAAGAAGTAAAAAACTTATTGGGCCCTACCCCTTATTTCTATTTCAATTTTGCTTGAAAGTAAAAATAAGAAAAAAGAAATAAAACAGCAAGCTTTACTGTATGTATGTATGTATACTGTATGTATGTATGTATATATATATACATACATACATACATACATACATACATGCATGTATGCATGCATGCATGCATGCATGCATACATACATACATACATACATACATACATACATACATACATACATACATACATACATACATACATACATACATACATACATACATACATACATACATACATACATACATACATACATACATACATACATACATACATACACATCTTATCATAAACAATATAATAATTATTCTATATACCATTTTATATACATACATTATGCTGAATCCCCACACAATCACCTCATGTCTCCTCTTCCCTGTATTTGGCAAAAATCATTTCTTTGCATTTGCTTCTGAACCTGTAGATGGTTTCATTTCAGCTCTTTACTCAGACTGTTCCATATTCTCACTCCACTGTTTGAAATGCAAATGTTTTTGTTTGTAGTTCTACATGACTGTAATTTAAAATGAATTGGTTCCCTTAATTCGTATCTCCCCTGTCTTTCCTGAAACATTTGCTGTATTTGTCCGGGTAAAGAGTTATTTCTGGCTTTGTATATTATTTGTGCAGTCCTTACCTCTGTAATATCGAACAATTTAATTATTTTGGATTTAATGAATAATGGATTGCTGTGTTCTATAACCGGCCTTGTGCATAATTCTGATAGCTCTTTTTTGGAGAATGAATACTGGTTCCAACATACTTTTATATGTATTGCTCAGGTTCAGACTGATAACCCTCAGCAACTTAGCTAAATCTGCTGGATATTAACAAAAGACAGAGACATCATTTCAGGTCAAATACTTGCAAGGAGAGAGGTCAGAGAACGTACAGTTACAATCCTCCAAACTTCTCTGTCCGTCTCTGCTTCGTCTCCTCTTTTTATTCATTTGGGAGGGCCCTGGTTACTCGAGCACGAGCAGCATCAGGGTGTAAGCAGCATTAGCAATCAGATGAGGAGATGATCCTATCACCTTATTGACGGTTAGAAACATGTTTTAGATCACAATGATGTGGAAATGGGTTGCGTATGTGCTCATCCGTCATAATTGTTCACACAGTGAATTGTTTGCTCTGTGAGGCGTAAGTTTCTTTGTTTGTTCCCACTCATGAACACGCCACAAGGGGAAAACAACTTTTAAAGGGAAAGAAAAGGAAACTAAAATGTACAAGTTTTAGTGTAACCTGCAAAGGTCCAAAAATTTGGAATGAGCTTGGTCGTGCTATAAAAGAGTCTGGATCTCTCTCAATTTTTAAAAAAAGATTAAAACAAATTTTTTTATTAAATTATGTTTCTTCTTAAATTTTTGATATACCAATACCTGATGTATTATTTTTATAAGAATATATTTGTATCTAGGAGATCTCTTTTTTTTTTTTAATTAAGGTTATAAGGATATAAGGTTATTATACTGTATGTATATGTATTATATGTGTAATTTATAGTTGTTCTGCTGTGTGACTGGGCCCCTATTCATAAGCTACAGTAGCTTCTGGGGAGTCCCATTTTACAAACCTCGATTATTATCTGTATTTGTGTTTTTTAATTATTTGTAAATAAAAATAATAATACATTTTTCTAATCATGGCAACTCCTCCAAGCGTGCATGCTGCCAAACTGTTCCCGTTATGACGATGCTTTTGCACTCCAGGTGCCATTCTACGCTTGGATCATGTGCATGCCTGACTTTCACATTCACAGACATTGCAATGAATTAAACACGTTTTTTTTCTTTTGCAGTTATTTGACCACATAGTTGACTGCCTGGCTAATTTTATGGACATGATGGGAATAAAGGATCAAAAGCTTCCCCTCGGATTCACCTTCTCTTTTCCCTGTCAACAGACCAAACTGGATGAGGTATGTGATTTTGGTTTTCTTTTTTGTCTATTCAAGATGTTTGAAGGCACATGGTATGGTTAGAAAAAACAATAATCCATGTTTTCCTTTTGTGTTTGCGAGGAGGCATCAAAGACTCTGATAAGTAGAATTATCCAAATCTACTTCTTTATTTTCATTGTTTTTCGGGAACAAAAGCTTGAAAATGGTGGCTATTATAAAAATAAGAAAAACAGTGTCTGTGTGCAGAAGCAAACATCTGGAGTCCCTCTGCAAACGTTTAGTATAGTGTCAAATCATAACAAAGGTCATCTCCTGACGCTTCACAACACAAAAAAAACAGAGATAAAAGTGATCAGATATCACACATCATAAAATAAAACACAAGCATCAGAAAGCAGAGAAACAGAAGAACAGCAAAACATCCAAAAAAGGCAGAGAGTGTGTCCGCCTCTCGGACCAAGACTGGCAGATTATTCCAGGTTAGGGGCCTGAAATTTGAAGGCTCTGCCTCCCATTCTGCTTTTGGAGACTGTAGGAATCACAAGTAGTCTTAAAGTCTTAAGTAAAAGTACTGTTACTTCAGAATAATATGACTCAAGTAGACGTAAAAAGTAGTCATCCAAATAATTACTTGAGTAAAAGTAAAAAAAGTGCTTGGTGAAAAAACTCCTCAAGTACTGAGTAACTGTTGAGTAACGTCTGATTTATTTTTTTAACACAACCATTCAAACAGACAAAAGTACAAAATAATCATGTTCAGGCAAATTAAATCAATAAAATAATAAAATTAATAAAAAAATTGCTTGAATTAAAATAAGCTTAAAGTAAATTCAAGTACTTTAATAAATAATAAAATAACAGAATAAAAAAATAAATTAAGCACAAGTAGCACAAAATTTCAAGCCTTTGTACTTTTCTTTTTTAACCAGGCAGAACTAGAACAAACATGAACTCATAGAAACTCTGTGTGTGTTTGAGTCTGTGTAAATGTGACAAAACATGCAAAAACAAACATTTTTCCCAAAGAATCACCCAGTGATGTCATGAGATTGACACGTACGTGGATAAAAGGGATAAAAGAAAAGTAACAGCTCAACGTAGCCTAATGTAGCGGAGGAAGAGGAACAGTTTCTTCTTCATAAATCTACTCAAGTAAAAGTATAAAGTATAGTGATTCAAAACTACTCCTAAAAGTACAACATTTTCCAAAACTTACTCAAGTGAATGTAACGGAGTAAATGTAACTCGTTACTACCCACCTGTGCATTCTGTGAATGCAGAGATCTAGCAGGATAGTAGGAACTATGAGTTGTTTGAGGTCGGATGGAGCCGGACCATTCACTTTATAGATGAGGAGGACTTTAAACTCTATTCTGTCTTTTACAGGGAGCCAGTTTAAGGAGGCTAATATTGGGGTGATACGGTCTCTTTTTCCCAGTTCTTGTTAGCACACGAGCAGCGTTATTCTGAACCAGCTGGAGAGACTTTAGCGTCTCGCTGGTTCAGCCTGATAACAAGGAATTACAGTAATCTAACCTTGAGGTGACAAATGCATGTACTATGCATGTTTCCCTGGTACCAGGAAAGCTCCTACTCAGGAGAAAGTGCTTGGAAAGATCCAATAAAGGCAATTTGTTGAACTACCATCTCCTGTAATTCCCGTGATGTGAATCCAGAAAGGAGGCTGGTTTTCTTTCCCCCTTAACCCTATGAAAACTTATATACGTAATCATCTATGCTGTAACTGCACTTGTTATCAATACTAATCATCTGCTGGAAGATGATGGAAGTTAGAGCAGTTAATGAAGACCGTTTGTCGTACTGTGTCCTGCATTATTTATTATTGCAGCATTTAGGTTCTTTGGTCTTAGTTTAATAGCAATGTGGAGCAGATTCAGACCTTTTAAAACTTGGAGCCAGGTACGTTAAAGTTCATAGTAAATGATTTGATACCAAAAACAAAACAAAACAAAACAAAACAAAGAAACGTTTTCATGTAAATTTTTTTATTTAAGATTTAAGTCTCACACAAAACGGCACAAGCCCACCTGAAACTACAGATACCTGCATTCCTCAGCGAGTGAGATCAGGAAACATATCCGGCTATTTGAATGGACAGGACACACAGAATGCTTTTTTTTTTTTTAACATGTTTCTTTATTGGGTAATCCATGTAAATTATATTACACAATAAACATTTCTTTTAAAGGGTTCGACAGAATACCCTGTTTTATATTTTACCATACACACTCAAAAAAAAATAAAAAAAAAAATAAATAAATAAATAACTAAAAAAAATAAATAAATAAATAAGGACACAAAACTTAACATAAAAAACACCCCAAAACACACACACTGCAAAATACGTAATTATAAACAGGTCCCAAAGTAAGTTACCGATTACCAATCAAACTCTGACTGAAGACAATAATAATAGGAAAAATAAAGTAATAAACTAAAATACAGGACACGCAAAACAGCAGCAACAAAAAGGTTAAAAAATAAAAATAAAAAAAAATAAGATAAATAAATAAAAATTAAAATAAACTGACATAAGAGGAACCCTAAAAAAAAAAAGAGACATGGTTAGCAATATCATACTTCTCTGTAATTAAGTTAAATCAGATTAAATTAATCTTCCAAGGATGCCAAAGAATTAACAAAAGAAAGAATAGGTTCCCAAATATAAGAAAACTTATCAGAGCAACCCCTAATACCGTATTTAATTTTCTCTAAATATAAAAATGACATCAGGTCTTTCAACCAAGAATTGGAAGATGGAGGTTTTTGGTCCTTCCATTGAAGTAGAATACTAGAGGAAAAAGCAATTATATTAATCTCCTTCTTAGTAAAACTATTAAAATCTTCAGGTACACCAAAAATAGAAATTAAAGGGCTAGAATCCACCGGTTTATTAAGGGCTTTTGAGAGAGTATTATAGAAAAATGACCAGAATGAACACAGCTTTGGGCAGGAAAAGAACATATGTGTATGGTTAGCAGGAGAATGCTTTTAATTACTTTGCATTAAACCTGCTTCTTCCAGCGTGAATGTTCCTTTCAAAGACTACTACTACTACTACTACTACTACAGACTGCTTTACTTTCTCAGGTCATCAGGTCATCGACAGATCTATTAGCGCTTATGATGTTTTCCTTTATCTTCATTACAAACCTTTGCCTTCTTCATTATTATGTGTTGTGTTTTTGTGTATTCAATCCCCCTGATCACAGTTTTTCCGGCCACCTAACCGAAACATCACCATTCCAGGCATCACTGCCCTGTGAGGGAACAGAAGGCAGATGAAAATTAATCATTCAAAATCTGGCTTCTTTGTCCCCAGACTCAATGTTTTTCCTTTCCCCGCAATGTTTTTCCCTCCCCCAAATATTAAATCTGATGTCCCTGCATACTGAATACCACATGCTGTTATACTTAAAACCTCAACAAACATTTACAATGTTAAAGATGTCTTTGGACCAAATTACATTGATTGAAACTTAGGAAAAGTTGGGTCAGTTACTTTTTTAATTTCTTAAACTCAACTATTCTATGTAAAAAAGAAAAAAGCCGGAGCTGCAGGGATAACAAAAATAGACTGAGGATAATAGGGAAAGATAATGGGAGGTGAGGAAGAAGAGGAGACAAAGAGGATGAGGAGATCTTGAAAGAGAGTAGGGCTGGGCGATATGGACCAAAAGTCATATCTCGATATTTTCTAGCTGAATGGCGATACTCGATATATATCTCGATATTTTTTCTGTGCCTTAATTGGGGTTTCCCCCAAAGCATTATAGCATAGCATCTCTGTTAGCATCTCTGTTAGCTTCATTTTTTTCTGAGGCAAACCCTTAAAAAAACAGTCAGTTTTAATACAAAGCCTCGTGCCAAATGTCACACAGGTTCCTTTATTAACAGAGGTCTGCACAATATCAAAATGTATAAAACAAATGAAATAAAAATAAACTGCCTGCATATATAGAATAAAAATGCTTCTTGAATAAAATAAAACAAATATCCCTTTCCTGCATAACAATTAAATTAAAATACACTGTTACAATGTAGACAGTAACAGGCAGACTTTTCCACTGAGGTTGACTGTTTGTGCAAATCTCAAATAAAACATTCAAGTCAATTTGTCACAAAATAAGCTATATCAAAATCATTTAAAAAAAAATGTAAAAAAAAAAAAAAAAAAAAAAAAAAAATTAAATCGATATAAACGATATTGTCTCGTACCATATCGTGTTAAAAAAATATAAAAATATATCGATATATATTAAAATCTCGATATATCGCCCAGCCCTAAAAGAGAGAAACATGTAATGTAAGAGTGAAAGGAACCAAGTTTATTATATATGTGATATACTAGTGTTGGCCATGTGGAAAAGCTTATTTTTTATTACCCTATCCTTTTTTTTCCTTCAGAAAAGCACTGAGATTTGTCAAGTTTTCTCCAGGCCAAAATGAAATGGACTGTAAAAGGCACGATGGGAAGGAATCGGGGGGGAGAAAGGGAGCAACAGTGAGGCTGATGCAGGCCTTACGGCCTTGAAACAGGCTGATAAAGTCTTTATGGCGTAATCCAGAGTGAATTAAGCAGTTGATAAAGCAAAACAACATAATTTAAAAGTATCGGTAACACTTTATAATAACTACACACTATTAAGCATTAGTTAAGCATTAGTTAAGCATCAGTAAATGCGTAATTGATCATGAATTCATCATTAGTAAAGCATTATTCATACATTAGGTGGCCTAATGTATGAACTAACCCGGCCACACATCTAGATCCGTCATGTTTGGCAGTGCTTTGGAAAATTATATCTCAGTTACAGAGTGTGATTCGCTTTGATGTCTGTGCATACCCAGAATTAACACAGGCAACAGATTCTTCTTGTATAATATCTGAAAGCTTGTGTTAAAGCCACGAGCTTAACTGGACTTATCTCCTACTGCACTAAAAGACAAGTCATGCTTTATCCAGTGCTTCTCATTGCGTTCTGCAGTGAATTCTGATTCATGCCAGAACTTGCATTTTGCAATTGTACAACCACAATTACGATAGGTTTCACTGTTTACTCAAAAGTTGCACCACGTCTCTCCTTTTGTCTTTTTTTTTTTTTTTTTTTTTGCAAAGCCCACATGGAAATACAGCAGGTTAAAGGGAAAGTTCGGTTTTTTACAACCTGGACCTTATTTCTGGCATTTTTTATGGTTGTATACTCACCCAGAGGTGTTTGGTGTCATTTGGAGTCCTTCGGAAGATATTAGGAGTTTTTTGCGAGCCGCTTCTCCATATAACGGTAGCGCATAGGGCACCGCGGGACACAGACGGTGCAGCGTCTAAATAACACATGATTGCCGCGAAACTCTTCATTTCTTTTATGAATCACTAGATCTGCTTCCAGGACCTGTTGTAACATTGTGGTGCTGTCTGTGTAATAAATAAATCAGTTTGTAAACAAGACCTCTGAACTCATGACGTCATCTCTGTGCGCGCACTCTGTCCTCCGTTCAGTGAGCTCTTCAGCCGTATACTCTGGCTCAAAACGGTAAGGACGTCCATCGTATTCAAAGTCGTCGTCCACAACCTCAGAATTTGACAAATATTCAGACATGTTTCAAATAACTAACAGTAAACTAACAGTAGTGAACTCCAGCTGTACACAGAGCTGCGTCTGCGATGCGCGCACAGAGATGACGTCATGAGTTCAGAGGTCTTGTTTACAAACGGATTTGTTTAATACACAGACAGCGCCACAATGTTACAACAGGTCCTGGAAGCAGATCTAGTGATTCATAAAAGAAATGAAGAGTTTCGCGGCAATCATGTGTTATTTAGACGCTGCATCGTCTGTGTCCCGCTGTGCCCCGTTCACTACCGTTATATGGAGAAGCGGCTCGCAAAAAACTCCTAATATCTTCCGAAGGACTCCAAATGACACCAAACACCTCTGGGTGAGTATACAACCATAAAAAATGCCAGAAATAAGGTCCAGGTTGTAAAAAAAACGAACTTTCCCTTTAAACAGAATAAAAGTGCAATGCTTAATAAAGAAGAGTTATCAAAGAGCACATTCTCCACATAGACCTTTTCTAAAAGCAGTCTTGAGCTTTTGGCTCATTTTGAGTCCTGCTATTCTAACATTTCCAATTTTGAGTTCCTTTTCATACATTTCAGTTTGGCATTTCATAATGTTAACACCAATTTAGCATTTTAAATTATATTTATTTTCCCATTGTAGATGGCCATAACCATTCGGACGGATAGGGGTTAACTCTTTTAAATTACAATTACATTACTTCTTTACGATATACACTCATCACACTAACCATTTTATTATATACATTTATATTAAAAAATGTGTACAGTCTTTACTCTGCTCTGTCTTTATTCATTTATTTATTTATTCATTCTTTAGAGTATTTTGCTGTCTTGGACCAAAGGTTTTAAGATAAGTGGAGTCGAGGGAAAGGACGTGGTCGGCCTTCTGAGGGAATCTATCAGAAAACGTGGGGTAGGTGAAAAAACTCTCTTCATTTGCGTTTACATGTTCAAACATATTAAGGACTCAAAGCACAATTATTTCCATCCACGCACCTTTTCCTTCGTCCACAAAAAGCGTTCTTCTGCTCTTTTGTTCCCAAACTCCTACAGTAGCACATTTTTTCTAAATTTCTTGCCAATTAATTTGATAACTTGGCATTTTTAGCTTGATGCAGCTTTGATTTATTTGATAGCTGAAGAACAAGTTTTGTCCAAGGTAGCTCTTTTTATTTTTTGGGGTTAAAACTTCCTCAGCTCACCAAATTGCTGCACAAGATGTTGTTTAGAAATCCTTATAAAGAACAACATAGCAACACAAATAGAACTGTACTAAATTGCTATTTGCACCAAAAAATAAATTGTTAGGTATTGTAACTCTAAACCGACAAAAAAGAAATGATGGCGGTTCAGTAATGATAGTAATTACTAGACAGAGCTGCTCAGTCGCTCTTTCTAACAACTACTAACAACAAGTTTAGTTTAGTTTATTTATTCGCACATATTAAAAAGAATCCAAAAAAATAGTGACAATACAATAATTAGTGCAGTGCAGGTGAGAAAAAAGAAACCCAAGGTGGGCTTATGAAGGATTCTCACCAGAGATAAATA